>NW_003101675.1:718095-781639 GCF_000003855.2 Blastomyces gilchristii SLH14081 | reverse complement strand
TTCATAATATTTAATCACATTTTTCAGTACTCAGAGAAAAATGATAGAAGATGTCACAGCTCATTAAATACAGAATATAGCAGAGAAATACTTATTATTATTATATTCTCAGTCTCAGTAACTGAATAATTAATGCAGCTACTCACTAGCATCTTAATATGAGAAATTAAGATATGTAAATTCAAAATCTGCAGAGAATACATTAAATTTGAAACTTAAGCATCTCAGATTTTTAATAAATACAGAGATGTATAAATTACTACAATAAATAACTCTATGTTTCTGAGATGAAAACTTATTATTATATATATTTAAATATTACTTATTTATATTTTCTATATTCTTATTATTTTAATATGATCTTAACATCTGTATTTTCTTCTGTATAATTAGACTGACTGTGTAACCGTGTCTGAAATCAGAATCAGAATATTTAATAGCCTTATTATCAATTTAATTAATCACATTACACAGTACTAAAATTAGATACTCTGATAACTGAATGATTAATACAGTCATCTGATAACAACTTAGCATGAGAAATCAAGGCATGTGAGTTCAAAACCCGCAGAGAATACATCAAATCTGAAACTCAAGCATCTCAGATTTCTAATAAATACAGAGGTTTACAAATTACTTTAATAAAATCACTCTATGTTTCTGAAATAAGAAGTTATTATGCCCCGGTAGCCGAATGGTTAATGCGGCCACCTAGTAGCACCTTAGCATGGGAAATCAAGACATGTGAGTTCGAAACCTGCAGAGAATACATTAAATCTGAAACTCAAGCACCTCAGATTTCTAATAAATACAGAGGTGTATAAATTACTTTAATAAATTACTCTATGTTTCTGAGATGAGAAGTTATTATCACATGTATCTAATTATCACTTCTTTGTATTTTTCTATGTTCTTATTATCTTGATGTGATCTCAATATCTGTATTTCCTTCTGTATAATCAACACTTGGCCTGTATTTAACATTATGCAAGAACTCATTATAAGCTCCGCTTGTATATAAGTATAATTGACAGAATAATAATAATAATAATAATAAAGAAGTTATTATTATATGTATTTAATTATCACTTCTTTATATTTTCTATATTCTTGTTATCTTGATATGATCTCAACACCTCTATTTCCTTCTGTATAATTAACACTTAACCTGTATTTAACATTACGCAAGAACTCATTATAAGCTCCGCTTGTATATAAGTATAATAAAAGAATAATAATAATAATAATAATAATAAAATTAGATAGTAGTCTTATACTGTTTTAGTAAGACCTACTGTCTACTCTTATTACATTTTTAAAATGAGACTATAATTTTCACTTCTCAATTATAAATTCATTTTATTACTTTAAATGACTTTAAATCTCATTTAAGTGTTATCAAAAAATATTACTTTTTAAAAAATTAAAAATAGTCTAAAAATAACTTTAAAATCTCTAAAAATAATACTTTATATTAAGAATGAGACTAAATGAGATTAAATAAAATTACTTTCTTAATTTTTCTAAGTTATAGTCTCATTTTCAGATCTGATTCATAGTTACTTTGCATGTTTTTTTGATGATTAGTTTCAGTGAGATTCATATTAAGAAATATATAAGATCAGATTAAATAAGACTAAATATAAAATTTATAATTCAGTCAGTTAGTCTATGTATAATTAATACTTAATCTATATTTAACATCATGCAAGAACTCATCATAAGCTCCGCTTGTATATAAGTATAATAAAAGAATAATGACAATAAATAATTATATTTTTAAATGAGTAAAAGAAAAAATTACTCTACTGAATCTGTATTGAATTTTCTTATTAATTAAATTTGAGAAGTTTATTATTATTATTATTATTATTATTATTCTTTCATTATATGTATATATAGCCAGAGACTATGACATCTATCTGAAAACTTTTAATTCTCAGAGTTTTTCTAGTATTTATAAAGCTAACTTTTATACATTTGCCAATTTCAGATATGTAAAATTAGAAAATTTCAGCTCAAAATACAAAAACCTTTTACAAATTACAGTATTTTTCACATTTTCTGATACTTTTAAAATCATTTAAAAAATAGCATGATAAATGAAAAGAAATAAAGTCTTAAAGATAGACATATTAAATGAGTAGATAGATAAATTTAAGTAGTTTAAACAGATACTAATAATGATAAAGAAGTTATAACTGTTCTCTCACTTGATATATCAAAAGTCTTTAATAATATAATAACAGATTAACTCATACATACTTTGAAATTTAAAAAGCTCTCTAAATCTTTGACTGACTGAGTTGTAAGCTTTATAAACAGCTGAACTGCTTCTCTATAATTTGAAAATCAGAAGTTTAAGTCTTTTCAATTACAGATTAATATATTTTAAGAATTATTTATATCTTTAATTCTCTTTCTATTCTACAACTTGGAGCTTATTGAGATATACAATTTCACATTTTACTAAGTTACAAATATTGAATTCATTGAAAATACAAACATTCTTGCATATGAAAAGTCAATAGAAGAGAATATTCATTTATTGAAATATATATATACTTATTACATCAATTGAGCTACGTGACATGAAGTCAGATTTGCTTTAGAGAAGTATGAGCTGATGTACTTCTCTCAGTATATAAAAAAAGTTCAACTTGACTTTATCTCTAAGATTAGAAAATGCAGTTATCTCACTCAGTAAGTCACTTCAGATTCTTGAACTATATATAAATTCTTATCTTAATTGAACACAGTATATCAAAGTCTTAAATGTAAAAATAGTTATATAAATAAATATTTTAATAAAACTTATAAATTCTCTCTGAAGTCTTTCTCTAAAGAAATACTATCTGATATATTATATAATGATTTTATCAGTAATTATATATATTTATCATATATAACATCAATCAATATTATCTGATGATCAATTATGTGACACTGAAACAAGACTGAAAATCACTCAGAAATACTGTCTATTCATTATATTAAATAATTTCGGAACTATATCAATTCATGCTCTGAAAATAAACACTTTCATATTATCTCTAAATCTAAAGATGACAGTATAAACAGTAGTATACAGACTGAAAACTGAAGCTTTAGCATTAAATATTAATTTTCACAATCTCTATATAAAAGCATATTATAATCTCTGCAATTCAACTAGACTTTGTCTCTTATAGAATTAACTAAAATTCTTTATTAAATACTTAAAACAGACTTTTTTAAACTGGTTTCCGAATTGAATTGAGTCTGATATAGAAAATAAGTAGTATATAAAAAACATCAGAATCTGAAAAGTAGTGTAAATATATTGAAATTAGTGATGAGAGTAATAGATATTAAATTTCTCTTAAAATTACAAGTTTTTCTCTGATAAAGATACTCTCAAAATACATATAAATCTGAGTAAAACTCAGAGCTCACTTTTGATGCAAATCTGAACTAAGAAAATATAATTAGTAAACTTTTTATATTATTAAAAGATTTTTGAAATCATCTTATCAGACTGTATATATAAAGCTATATTTTAAATTACAGCTCATATAACTTTATTCTGTTATTAATACAGAGATATTAGATATAAACTTTTTCTGAATAATAATTTTATTATTATTATTATTATTCTTTCATTATACTTGTGAGAGAGATTGAATGTAATTGATTGTTATTATCTAACTAGTAGCTAGTGAAAGCTAAATATATGTGTGTGAGTCACATAAGTTAGAGCTTGTGTAGTAGCTTCAACACCTCTTCATGCTATGCAGATCAGTTAATTCATGCAGTTAAAAGTACTCAAATCATTCAAATCTGTGATAAAAATTAATTACAAAAAGTAGAGTCTAGTTTTCTCATAAGAACTAGCTTTATACATGCAAATACATGTGAATATGTAAGAAAAAAAATGCTCAAATCTGTTCTTTCTATATCTGTATTGTCCCCTCAGTCATCTGAACACCACAGAGTCTCATTTCTCATATTTTTATCATTTTATTGTTATTGTTATCATGGTTATCATATAGGCACACTCAGTGGCCTGATTATCATGAGTTATCATGGTTATCATATAGGCACTCAGTGGCCTGGTTATCGTGAGTTATCATGGTTATCATATAGGCACTCAGTGGCCTGGTTATCATGAATTATCATCTTTATCCTGGGTTATCGTATGAGTATTCAACGGCCTGGGTATTATGATTATCAGTATCATGATTATCATTTTAGTAGGCATGCTCAACAGTGATGTATATAAGTGCTGAGCTTTCATTATTATTCTTTGTTCTATTCTTTCAATTGATAGAACACTTTTCAGAGTGTGTGAACTAGCAGTAAGACTCTTCATGATTATTCTGCTTGCAGTGAGTGCACTTCTTATTATTCTTCTTATTCTTCTTATTCTTCTTAATGATGTCTTTGGCATTCTTTGTGTCATCTCTGGCATTTTTGTCATTCAATAGCAGGCGGAGTAGTATATCTCTGCAGAGATCAAGAAAATCATCTTCTAGTAATGTGATATTATCATTCTTTACTGCATAGTTCATGCAATCTCTGATAAAGATTGATCACTTCTTGATAAGACTGTTGAGAAGCTTGTCAAAGAATATGAAGTTGAGAATATTAGTATATTCAAGATGAATATACTCAACATGAATTGTAAGCAGATATTCTATGAATAAGTGATTGAGGTTATTATAGATAGTAGTTGCACTGATATCATTGAATTTCTTGAATAGACAGACTCTGCAGATTTTCATCTGTTCTGAAAAGAATACTGCTATAGTATTTCATAGAGCAGCAGAACTCAGAGAATCTTGAGACATAGTAAAAAGAGATTTGACTTCAATAGAAACAGAAGACTATATAAAATTGTATAGCTAGAAGTTGCATTTCTTTCAGAATTATTTCATATTCTTAGAGACATTTTTTAAGAATTTTATAGTTGCATTCAGAAGATCTTCTGTGTGAGATTACTTAATAACAAGCAGAATCTCTTTCTTTCAAATGAGATAATCAGATATTGATTTGAGAAGACCTGGTTTTTGAAGATATTTAACATGTTTACAGAATTCTTGAAGAACTCTGCTCAGTGCAGAGATATTCTCTTAATTCTGAAGATAAGCAGTAAGATCAGAGCTTAAATCATTGTCATTATTAATAGTAGCTGTAGCAGTAGAATTGCTAGAAGCTCTTATTTAATATAGTTCTTTATTCATCTGAGTAATACATCATCTCAAGACAGCAGCTTTATTAGTCATATTATTGTTATCTTGATTATTGTTATTATATAGTAATTTTCTCACAGTTATTAAGATTGAAAAGAATTCAGATGCAGTAGTTTAATTCTCTGAGATTTCTTCATAATTAATTGATGTTGTATTGACAGATATTTGATATGAAGTATTTGAATGAAAGAAGCAGCTATTTGAAAAGCTTATTGTATGATTATTGCATGATTATAATACTTCATAGAAGTACAAGAGCTTCATAACCTGTGAGAGAGGTTGAATGTGATTGGTTGTTGTTATCTAACTAGTAGCTAGTGAAAGCTAAATATATGTGTGTGGGTCACGTAGGTTAGGGCTTGTGTAGTAGCTCCAACAATACTCATATGCAAGCGGAGCTTATGATGAGTCCTTGCGTGATGTTAAATACAGGCCAAGTGTTGATTATACAGAAGGTGTTGAGACCACGCCAAGATAACAAGAACATAGGAAATACAAAGAAGTGACAATTAAATACATGTGATAATAACTTCCCATCTCAGGAATATAGAGTGATTTGTTGAAGTGATTTGTACACCTCTGTATTTATTAGGAACCTGAGGTGCTTGAGTTCTGGATTTAATGTATCCCCTGCGGGTTTTGAACTCACACGCCTTGGTTTCCCACACCAAGGTACTACCAGGTGGCCGCATTAACCATTCAGCCACCGGGACTGAATAATAATTTAAATTATAACAGACTATTGAGAACTGCTCAAGAAGTCTGCATTTTAATAAAGTAATAACTTAAATAATATATTGTATCTTAATTTCATATAATAGATAATTTCATTTTGAATATGTAGTTCAAATGCTTCATCTCTAACTGTTATCAGAGATTAAAAGTAATATAGATATAAAGAAATATAAAGAAAAGCCTGTGTATATAATAGTATCACAGCTTTGTATAATCTCTAAGACTCACAGTATATAATTGAATTGAATTGAATTGAATAATATATACATTATTATAAAGAGAATTTTAGTAAAATTTAATTATTAAAATTTTATTAATTATAAATATTGATTTTAAGTTATATATATATATTTCTTTTTTATCTGTCAGTTATTATATTAGATATAGTACTTATTTCTATTATAATAATTAATACTAATTTCATAGTAAGTTTAACTTTAACTCATAGAGTGAATATTAAGTAATGAAAAAATCAAGAAAGAAAAGAGATATATAAGAGAATACTTACTACTAAGTCTCTAGTACACTTATTTCTTGAATATTTCTGTATAAAATTTGATATGAAAAATTATTAACTGATATTTTTAAACTAATAGCTGAGTTGTTATACTAATGATATTGCACCAATTATGCTTCACAGCTAGATGAGGGAATAAAGCCATCTTTCAATGTGAGTCTCGAAATACAGACAATCTTCAATGAGAAGATCTCAATTACTAATACAATCACTATCATTCATATGTGCTCATTGTAACACTAGTATAAAATATGGACCAGTTCCAAAGCCAGAGCCAGAAAAAATCGTGAATCACCTGCATGATTTCTTATGGTAAATGTAACTTTGTTTTTGTTCACATCGTCGGTTTGGAAGAGTTGCCAGATTGGCAGAACATCTATCTTGGATGGCCCTGTATGCTTCTTTCTCGAATCTAGGTTGTTCTGTCCACGCTTAAACCCTCGATCCAGGGCGCGGAAAGGGGCAGATTAAGGTTGTACTGCAAGGGTACGAAGAGGTTGCTCTGTAAACTGTGTGTGTCAGGACAGAAACGGTTTTGATCAAAATGCTACCGTTTGTCGGACCCGCAGAACCAACTCAAAGGGCTGGCTTTCGAAAACCGAGGCAAACGCTGAGCCATCCTTTGGCTTGAACTATGCGGAAAGACCTGAATAATGGAGTGGCGGAGAAAGAATAATTGACCTACATATTTTTTAGAATTACAACCATTCTCATGTACCTGGCCACTTTCAGGCCTGAATTCAACCCGAACGACGTTGTACAGTATAGAAACACCAGACCGAGTGGTTGTTCCAAGATGCCCATACAAGAGATCTATCTGTGACCCTGAAACGTGCTTACCCAGGGTATCTTTTTTATGTTTCCACATTTGTGCTGGCGGTAACCACTAGGGAGGGACAAAGGTCGATCAAGGCTAGTTACTTGAATGGCTGCGAAACCAAGTTTGCTTTTTAGTTTTGCCCCAAGCCCCATCGCCTCATCTCGCGATCTGATATGCTTCCGGCTAGGCGAAGGCTACCAGCCACGGACGGAACTTTCAGCTTTGCCTTCCGCGAAAATTGTTGTTCCCTTTTCGTATCGAGCCTGACTTGCATGAACGTGGGTACCAGATGGCTGTGGGACGCTCCGTCAACTTATATACCCCGCTGAAGGGTCCAGCAACAGAGCTTCTTTTTATGCGTAACTTCAATATCCAGCTACCACCTTGCCGGTCAAGACTTCAGGTGTGTCCTGCTCTGTTCGGATCAATGTAGATAAGCACGCGATCTTATCCCAGAGATCAATTGGAATCCAGGACTCTCCAAACCTTTGGGTTTCTAGCGTTTTCTGTTTCTTGGATTCCTCCTGGTGTTTTTGGTGCGCATCACCATCCGTGTCAACAAATGTCTCTCGAAGAAAGCCAAAGCAGAAGGGATTATAGCTTGATCAAGAAGCTTTGGAGTTCGGCCTCTTCTCCTTTTCGAGTACACCGGTTTATTTTTCGCAATAAGTCCCCCCAGAGGTATTACCGTTCAAAATTGTTTCCATTTCCGTTGAGTAGTCGGCGAATCTACGCTAGGAAAATAGCATCGAAACTAAAAAAAAATCATTTCTCCAGGCCAATCGCAGGACCGTCTCCAGACCCCAGGGATAATAACATGAGTGATCCACGCGCACATTTTGATCCTGCCGCTATGGTGGGTCTGTCAGAGGCCTCCCATCGAGCCGACGATCCTCAATTTGACATATTTGAATGGTATCCGCGTTACCAGAACTGCCAGCGATATTTCCTCGATCATGCCCAATATAGTATTCCCGTTCAGGCGTTGTCCGCTTTCCTGAATATTTATCTCCCTTTCCAGAGACAACCGAATCCACTTTTCAGTTCGTCTTCGAACGTTGCTCCTAGAAGCTCACGACCCTCATCTCCACCGCCCAACCGGCCACAAGTATCTCCCGCTATCTCCCTTGTCCCTTATATTCGACGCCTGGTAGCAACTGGCATGGATTTCCCAGGTGTTCTGCATGGGTTTTTTGGGGACGATTGGGTTGCCGGCGTTGGCCACCTCCACGAACAAGAACGGCGCAACTACCTCTTCGCTGCGAAAAGCGGCGGGTGGGCATCTGTAAAACAAGATTATGATATGCCACCTTTGGAAACGATCCCATTCCTGCGACCTTTACAAGCACCAGCGGACGCCGAGATTGAGGCTGCGGAGAAGAGCTGGAGCGAGTGGCTCGCGATGGAGGACTGGATGGTAGGGCCTCGAGCTCCAGATATTTTGCATGGTTCCTCAACACACTCGCGGGAGAGAAGCGTGGGAAGTGCGAGGTCCCAATAATGCTTTTCATTTGTCAAATACATTTTTATGTTTCCTATTTCCTCCATCTAACGCTCTTTGGTTTCTTCCATGGGCGTTTACTGGCGCTTCACTTTGTTCGTCACACTTTGGATACCCCTTTTAGAGGAGTTTTATCCCCCTCCTGTTTGAGATGTATATCAATGATGAAGCTATCCTAATATTTGACATATTTTTACTACAACATATAAAATGCCAAGAACATGGATGGGGAAACACCCACTACGCTTGAGTTATTCTGTCCATCACGTTTTCAAGAAAGTTTTTCCATTCGTCTCAAATGGCTGGATGCACTGTTGACCTGGCGCATTCCGGCATATACCCCTATACATTATCCGAGGAAGCCCTCCATGTTCCCTGCAGATAACCCAAAAAATGAAATGAAGATAGGGAGGGGATGATGTGGATATAAAGTGTGCAGCGTAGAGACAGAGAGGGTGTTAGGGGTGGCAAACGCTTGACATGTAAACCAAATATACAGGACATTTTTATCTGATTGATGCCATGTGAGGTAGGCTCTAAGAAAAGGTGGTAACTATGATGCATCTTTTCTGATTAATTGCTGCGCTGTAACCCAAGTTCCAAGAGTGATATGTGCATATGATGTTACTTGTATGATTACTATATAGTATTATGAAATGTTGGGGGTTGTATGGTATAAATTATGTGAAGTTTTGTGCAGCATCGAAGTAAGTACACCTAGGTAGGGTAGGTGGTTTAAGTATTTTGAAGATCGAAGTGACTGCGCCGAAGCCCTGGCTGTCGAATCGTGAGCCAATTGTCTTCGTCCGTAATTCATACCTAATTCGCTCTACAGGATCACTAGATTTTATTTATTATTATTATTATTACTTTTTATTATATTATATTATATTTTTTTGAACAAGAAGCCGTAAATAACTACCAGCCGTCAGGAGCTGGCCGCCTCGGCAGTGGGTAGTTAGCCTTGGAATGTACCCATTCGTTTCAATAGCAGTGCATTTTTTGTAAGTACGAATTCTATTAAAACAAGATGAAACTCACCCTTCAATCTGAAGAAAGCAAGTTACAGCTAGAACATGCTCACCCACTACCACTTTCTCTCCTCAGATTTAATTTAGTTGATCTTTTTTTCAATAGAATAATATGAGATGGCAATTTTGGTGCCGCGCGGGTGGGTATAACTATATACCCGGCTAACACCGAAGTAGAGAGCCGCAGCCAATTCCTTTGTGCGGGGGAACTATATCGAAGGGGGGGGTCGAAGGCATAGAAAACTCGGCTCAAAACAACAGCTCGCCCAGCTCGGCCACGCAGAAATGAGAACCTGCTGACGTTATTTTTATTTTTATTCTTGTGGGGGCGCTTCGGGCCGTGGACGGGGAAGAAAGATAAAGAATCGGAGAGGCAGTTCGTTCTGTTCCCAGTCCGTTCATGGGAGGAATGTCGAAGTACCCTGTAGGCAAAAGCAGTGGGGGTTCTTGTTTGAAACACAGACAGGCAGTGGGAAAAAGAAATTTCCATTTCCTTTGGACATAAGTAGGGGGGGTTAACACAAGGCCCAAAGGCGGAGAGGAAACATGGCCTGATGATCCGTCTCCTTCCCGCCTCCTCGGTCTTTTGTCCTGCGGGGGTACTTCCTGCTCCTTTCAATTCCCCTCAGCTACTGGAGAGGTTCCAAGACCGGAGGAGAGAGAGCGATTATTCGCATTTTGAGCTCACATTTCGGTCTCAGGTTCCGCTGGTGTTTGCAGCTTGCCCGCATATCGAGGGAACGAGGAGTGCAAAATAGGAAAAGGAATCCACGTGTCAGGAATATCGGTTGGAGGACCAGGTAAAGAAAGGTTGTTCTTTTCGCGGAATCCCCGTTATTGTGCACGCTTCCGCACTTTAAGGTTAACACTACTCGGCAGATCTCCACTTAGCGCTCTGGAAGGATCCGAGATGCGCTACGGGAGATTAGCGTGGATTTGAGGAATCATGGAAGAAGGTTTCGGTCCCAGGGAGGATTCTTTGGGTCCTTCATGGCTCGCTTCCGAACCAAATCAGGCGCAGCGCGTTCAGTTCTGTCTGTATGCTCTTTCTTTTTGAATGACAACAACCAAATGAAAGCTTCTTGGTCAACTTTGAAGTGGTCCGAGTTTCGAGGCTTGGAAGCTAGCCATCATGACTGAATACTACTCTGTATAGTGTTAGGCATTAAGTTTGAAACCCCCACCTGGCACCCCTAAGATGCCAAGATATCACTAACTCAAACCCATTTGTACAGCAGCCTATATAGGTTAAAGTGACATTTGGATTAAATGAATACTTTATACTAGTGTTATAATGAGCACACATCACTCACATTGAAAGAGAGCTCTAGACCTGAGGGGACTCTATACCTGGGGGTCTCTATAGGCTGGCGTACCGGGGCTGGGGAGCCAGTCATCTTATGGTCTTTTTGCTCTAGGTGGTAAGAGCCCGGACCCGTAGCTCTGCATCACCATGACAGGTACGGAGGATCCTCTCAAAAGCTTGGATTAGCACTAAGAATTAAAGGTGTAACTTTGTTACAGACATGAAGTATTCTCATTCTCTCTCTTAATCAGAGTTCTAAGAGAGATTAATGGCTGTGATGTCTGAATAACCAGCTACAGCTTAACTAAAGCTAGCCTAATTTCAGGGGCTTGAGAATGGAACGATAACAGTATTAAATTCTTAATGCTAATCAAAACTTTTGAGAGGATCCTCTGTATACAAAATATTAACAATATGATCATGAAAAGCAGCCATATAGATATTAACGTTATGTGGT
Organism: Blastomyces gilchristii SLH14081; assembly: GCF_000003855.2. Classification (NCBI taxonomy): domain Eukaryota; kingdom Fungi; phylum Ascomycota; class Eurotiomycetes; order Onygenales; family Ajellomycetaceae; genus Blastomyces; species Blastomyces gilchristii. Next base: position 770,041 of record NW_003101675.1, on the reverse strand, counting down.
TAGTACGATCTAGGCGGCCAGGGGGGTATTCAAGCTTAATCCTCCCACTGTAGGGAATAAGAATCAAGAGATTGAGGTGCTTCAAATAATCTTATTTAGGGATACTCTTTTCCCTGTCCGCCGCATGAACCTTGGTAGCAGTGGGGGTGGTTTGTTGATATAAGGTTGATATAGATTGATATCGAGCGCAGGATCTCCCAAACGCCAGGAGAATGGTTGTTAGTTTGTAGTTGAAGGACACTGTATTGCCTCTCTCTGTAAACAAGAGGTGCTAGCCTTTTTTCCCAATCCGATTAGCAGGTGAAATACCAATGTAACAGAATAGGGCTCGGCAATGCAGGCTTCCACTTCAGATGAGTTATTTCAGGGGCCAGTTAGTGATCGACTGTAATGCAACGTAGTATTCCCAAGTGCGATATTAGGAGCTTAAGGACGTCCTGAAGCTGTGAGAGTGGTTTTGGCGACATAGAACTCTATATAAAGAGCTCATTCCTCTCTTCTTTTGACCAATTCGTCTCAACTCATCAAAAGAATCAACAACATAATCCAAATTCCAACGGTACATCAGACATCTTCTTGTTCCTCCTCCTCTCCGAAATTCGAAACTACCTACACAACCCTGTGTTTGGTAGCCTCAAATACATCCCCTTTTAAAGACTCATCCATAGGTAAGAATTCGGGAAATATTCCTTTCGGATAGGAGTTGATGCTCATAGAATATTCCTCTTGTAGAACCAAGCAAAAATGAGAGCCTTCACCTTGTTCTTCACCCTCCCCATCGTGTATGCCGCATCCCTTGGGATGAGGGAAGAGCAGGGCATCTCGACTTCTGATGAACCGCTTTGCCCGCAAGGCAAATGGGCCGAGGAATGTCAAGTACAACAGTCGGCATCATCAACCCTGTTCGAAAGGTCCGTGGAGGTGGAGGCACGCGCCGGTGAAAGCGGATCATGGTGTTACAAGCCCGGGGCGGAGGCATTCTGGGGCGCAGCCAGTGCAGCTTGCTGTAACGAGGTCAACGGCAGTATGAGGAGCAATCGCCGATGCTACGGGCTCAAAGATTCGAGATATAGGTGTAACAACTTCTACGTGTGTTGCAAGAACAAATTCCGCTCGAAGAACAGACCCGGAAGGGACAGATGTTACTAGGCTTGTTGTTCGATGCTTTCGAGATAGATAAACAAGGGGTTGATTTTGTGAGAAACCGTTGTTAGTGTTTTGTGGTTGTTGAACCTATGGTTATACTTTTGGTCTTTCACTTTTGTTTCTTGTTTTCACTTGCTGTTGTTCATATCTCTTTCTCACCTGTGTTTTCAGAGATCAGTCATTCGCTAGTTATCATTTAACAGCAAAACAAGGGACCTTTACCTTCTTCTTATTCCCTTGTCGAAGCCTATTTACCCGTGAATGCATGGCTCATGTCCTTGGAATGTGGCCCGAGTCATTGGCAATACCATGACTCCTTCTGCCAGCAGTAAGCTGGCGGTTTTTGTTGTTCACTCAGCTGACCAGACGGTCTATGTTGCTGGATGCCCATGAGCTCTGGCCATGCTTGTGGATTGTATAGCGTAGCATCTGACCTGAGGTCAATCATGCTTTCGAGAATAACGAAATAGTGGCACGAGCTAGATACAGAGTAGTATGCCTCCTGAGCATAACTTCCACACACGAAGGGGCGCATGTGGCAACCGCAATGGAAATTCCCTCTGGGGGGAAGTAGTAACGCGCAATTCGAGGACTCTAAAAATATGGAAACATGATGCCGCTGCAGAGGCCGCACCCTCATAAAAAACCCTGTCGACGCCCACGGCAGCAGCAGTGCGAGTGACAAAGCATCATCCAGAGTCGATTCCGGCTTACGGCTTCCGCATCAAGGGGTTGGAAATGTGGGTTTGTCATAGGGGATGCTAATATGGTGATCATAGCGATGGGCTGGGTGGGGTCGAGTGACCTAAACCATCCGGATATGATCACAGATAAATCATATTGAAAATAGATGGAGAAACGAAGCCATTAAAGAGATGGTACCTGCGAAGAAGAGGCGGCATGCCAGGCCCTTTCAAGGCGGTTGGATATTCCCAGACTAGAGATGCGCGACGGCGGCCAATGAAATTATGGCAACATGTCACTTAAATAAGCCGGTTCACAGACCGATATTAATTGTAGCCCTCGCAATCGCCCATGATTCATTTAGCCGCCACTTCAGTCACAAGAGCAGTTGCGAAGTGAGCTAATGGTGGAAAATGTGCTAGGTTGTTGCAAAGGAAAAGGGGTAAAAAAATGACGATAGGTCTCGCGATTTGCAAACAGTGCAAACATCAAACAATTCAGAAACCGGGTTACATAAGCCGCAACCTCAATTCTGAGGTTTAGAGAGCTTCACCATTCATGAAACCGCGACTTCCGCGCGGCACTTTAGTCTGATGTCCCTAAATGAGCTGCCTTTAATGAGCTTTTCATCTTTCATGTTGCCAATGTGTGTGTTTCTACGGTGGGAATGTAAACCAACCTTTTGTTGAAAGAGCCCATCAGCTAAGGTATAAGGGTGATGGAGGAGATAAAGATTGTTGGGAGCTCTTCGGCGCAATGGAAAACATTGCTCCGTCGATGCCTTTCTCAGAGGACCGATGCTTCTGAATTTAGGGCTTTTGCGAAGCTTATGCTGAATCGCTATTCCATCCCGGCGAGAAGGCTGATAGACATTATTTTGGCCTTAAGATGTGTCACAAATGTGCCCTGGGACCCCTTAATACCGCTTTATGTGGACACCCTACATAGGCTTGGGAGTATTAAACTTGAGGATATACTAGAGTCACTTCTTGCGCAGTCGACAGTTTCCCAGAAGCAAGTGGCTGCACAGAATGGATCAACCACGAAAGCACCTGTCAGTACACTGATGACCGACTACTGCATTATCCATAATGCTACGATAGCGGCGACTTCGGGACACGCCCCCAAAACGACATCTGACGCCGCAAACACATTTTCTGCGCTCGCAAAATGGATTTTAGCTCTTCTTTCATGGAACTCAAGTCGCGAACCGGTAGGCGACCCCGCCGCCTCGTTGACGAACTCTCCGGACACCCTGGCTGTGTTTGAATCTCTCGGAATTTTATTTGCTGCTCTTATGAGCACTGAAAAAGCCGTAAATGCTCTCTCTGCCTCAGGGCCAAAAGGTACTCTTTCTATTCTTCTCACAGTAGACCCTCGTTTACATTGTACTTAAATACTGATTGCCTGTTATCGATCAGGTTGGAGAAATAAACTAGGCCAATCCCTCTCTGAATATATACCGCTATGTGGTGGTGTATCAATTCCTTTACGTGACAGGCTTGAAACTTTGCGAAAAGATTTCAATTTGTATGGCCACGACGGCGAGAAATCCCTTGAAGATGCAATGATGGAAAATGTCAATATTTCAGCTCTAGAATTTGAGTCTAATGTCCTTGATGGCTCTATCATCAATTCCAGAGCAGGACCATATATATATGTTAATGCCTTGGTATGCCTGTTGCCCTCTCAACTGTTACAGTAGTCTACATACTAATAGTATCATCTTAAAGCTTTTTGGGAGACCGCTGGTGGATGATAGTATGGTTGTTAACTACTTAAATAATCGATATGGAGTGAGTTTTTGAAGTCCATACTACTAAATTACTCTTGAAAACTCATAATATTTTTCTAGGGCGATCGCATGACACTAATCGAAGATCTTATTACTGCAGCCTTTGACGTGTTATCGAATGGGATGTACCGCAACGAGCCTAATCGCACCATGTTTATCTTCCGGTCTTTCTTAGTCAACAAGCTGCCGCCATTTTTTGCTGAAATGTGTGCATCTGCTATTAACCCCATACCGATGGAGCTTTGCATCACCCGCGCCCTCAGTCGCATTGACCCCAATGCCTTTCCTTCGTTTTCAGAAATGTTCGCAATGCAAGGAAATTCTATCCTGTCAGATGTCCGGCAGGAATTTTTGTTTGCCTGTGCTTTGCATAAATTGATCCCGGAAGCAAGCATTGAACGACTTCTAGGGGAAAACCCAATGCAGACCTTGCCTGTTGGAGGACAGCTTCGAAGAGAAGATCTAGTTTCCCAAATTAATAACAATCCCGAGCGTGCGGAACAACTCATAAATGAGCTCGAGTCGATGGAAGGCAACGCCGGTACCATCGCGGCGGCCATCACAGAAGTATGTCCTTCATTTTATTGGTTGCTACCTTGACATTCCTCCATTAACTATATTGCTAGGTGATGCATAACTTATGCTCAAGGAAGGAAACAATGACATTGAAGAATATCTGCAATTCTCTGTCACGGAGGCCTCTTTCCTTGGACGTCATGCTTCTTTTCATTAGCCCATCAACTATCTTGCGACCGCTGTGTGCTTTGCTTGACGCTTGGAAATGGGGCGAAGAACAAGGTACGCAGAAACGTGATATGTATGAGGCATGAAAAATGCTGACGTTATATACAGGTGAAAGCCAGCCGGTTTATGACGAATTCGGCAGCATATTACTACTAGTTCTCGCCTTCAAGTACAAATACGGATTATCTCATTATGACTTGGGGATTTCTAATCCAGACTCGTTTATTTTGCGACTCCTGCAACATGGTTGCTCCAGCCAGAGACTCGAGGATTTGGATGAAAAGCAAAAGAATAATCTTGGAGCATGGATCACCGCCCTATTCATTGCGGAAGGGATCAGCGATGAATCAATGTCATCATGCAGCCCTCAGGAATTCTACTTCCTCGTCTCAACACTTTTCAGTCAAAGTTTGGCTGCGTGCGAAACTGGAAAGTTGGAATTTGAGACCTTAAAAGGCGGGTTTGAATGTACGTTGATCCCGAATGAAAACCATACAAGACTTAAGCTTATTTTCATAGATCTCTTAGAGCCTTTTCTCTTACCATCTTTAGTGATGGCGCTAACGTGGCTCGGCCATCATATCTGGGAGTCGGAAAGTGATTTGACTATATCGTTAAAACTTTTACTTGCCCTCGTTAAACCCAGCTCCATATCTGGCGAAGCCCAGGAAATTCACCGCACGGTGTTATTAATAACTGCAAAACAGCTCGGTGACCAGCTGAAAGGTGTGCGCACCAGGCACCTTTCCAGAAACGACATCAAGCCCATTCTTGAGGCTTTAGAACCGTACCATTCCTTCCAGCGGCGCAGCACAGCGCGTTACGGCGAAGTAGAAGGCTGGGCTTCAAATCCAGCAGGTGGAGGGATTGTTGCCAGCATTCGCAACACTTTCTCGTCCTTTGTCTTTTGGAGCACAAGCCCTGAAATAAGCATGACCCCTCCTAGCTACACACACCGTCAGATTGTCGCCGGAATAAGACTTGTAGGTGCGGTTCGCGTGCTGAGGGGCATAATCGACGAGCTCAAATTGCAAGCGGAAACCGGGAGCGGAGATCTCGCCCTGGACATAGCCGCCACGCTCATATGTGCCCCCCTTGCAGAATCCTTCGCCGTAGAGCGCGCGGCATTCCATCCTGTTGATCCGTCTAAAGACGCCATACCCCGCTGTCCGATTCTCACGCTCCGCGACGGGCTGAACCTTGAGCGCGAATCTATTCCCAAGTTAATCGATAGTGATACACTCCGCGCAGAGCTAATCGTGCGTTTAAGCCGGCGAGTCGATGCGCTTACTGCCGTCCCGCAGATGCCGCAGGAGGTTTCGAACATAGATGTTGGTAACATAATGCAAGGTATCAATCTGGAACGGGAGGGAATGGGAATGAGCGGCCAAAGGCATGATCAAGGAGGTGAGCAATCCGGCCAACAGAATCAGGGAGCGGACGATACGGGGGATCTCAATGACATGCTTGATGCGGCAGTGGCAGCAGCTGCTGGGGGTGATGGGGCTGGAAATGGACAGGGGATGGGAATGAGTGGAATAGGCGAGATTGGTATGGGTATGGGTAGCGGCCTAGATGCAAGTATTGATGATGTGCTGAATGGAGCGGATATGGGTGTGGGAAATCCTGAATATTTGGATTTGGATATGGAGGGCATGTTTTAAGATTGTAGGGCTGGAAGCAGGTTTTCCGCGTAGTGATTCTCATCTATTCTGCCCTTCTTCTCTTGTCTTGTACTTTTTTGGGAGGTGGGAGGTGGATTAGTTGTGCTTGGTGACAATCCGAGACGGGAAATTTCACTGTTGAGGTTAAAACCAGGATCTGGTGCCTTTGATTGTCGCTCGGGATGGGCTCATAAAAAACATACATATATGTGATGAGAATCGCAAACTCCCCAAGTATTTTCTTAGTCACGCGAATAGGCCATTACTTGTTCTATGTAATTCATCCCTATCGATACTGTAGGCTTTCTACAATATACGAACTATAAAGAAAGAACGATTGCGGTCATAAGCAACAGGAAACGAGGAATCCTATCTTAGCAAAATAATGCGATCTAATTAGAAAATATACCTTTCGTATCCGAATTCAAGTAGCGCTACGGTATTCGGACGACATAGCGCGAAGACATAAGCGAAGACATAACATTATATCGCGTATAAAAATCTATATTCCGCAGCCCTATCTCACAAAACTCCAAAGAAAAGATAGTTATATATCCCTGATCACCCTCTCCGCCTGTCTATACGTCCTTCTTCCTTTCCACCACAGCCCCGTCCTCAGCTGGTTCCAGCACCTCCCACCGGCATTCAATGCCATGCTGTTTAAACTGTGAAACGATGCGATCTGCTATCTGGGTGAAATTAGTCGTGGCAAGGGCTAGTATTGTGGGTCCTGCGCCGGAAAGGCATATCCCTAATAAACCGGGCTGGGTGGCTGGGGTCATGGAGCTGAGGATTTCGGTGAGACCGGGTACGAGGTGTTTTCGGTACGGCTGGTGAACTTTGTCTTGCATTGCGAGATAGATCATATCTGGATCTAATGGGGACTGGCTAAGGACTGAGGGGAGGAGGGTGGCGCGTTGGAGGTTATATATCTAAAATGAGAGAAATGAAAGGCGTCGTTAGGGGTATATGTCTAGTTTGCAATGGGCTGTGATGAAGAGAAATGGGATAGTTGATAGTCACATACGACGTCTGCTCTTGAGTACACTTCTGGTAGAACTTCACGAGCTTTCGCTGTGGGAAGCTCGAAGCTAGGTATTATCGTGATGGCTTTGATTTGTGGTGACCAGGCGAACTTTTTGTAATGGCCAATGCCGATGGGTGGCTCCGGCGGTTTCACTCCAGTGTCAATGCCGCCAGCAGGTGCTGGGAGAACTTCACTTAATGGGATCTCTTTCCAAGCTAGATCTTCTGGTTTGAGCTCGTTCAGATAGGTGCCAACGAAGCCCCCGTAGAGGGCTGCAGCAACATTGTCGGGATGGCGCTCTGTATATACACACACACGCTTAGCAAGGGGACCTACGAGGCTCGGCAATACGATGAGGGGAATCATGTACCTATCATCAAGCAATAATCTAGCATCCGAGCTTTGTTCATTTTTAAACCTCCTATTTCATTCCCTAGCATAACGCCCGCAGTAACAGCCGCCCCGCTCGACCCCAGGCCTCTTCCAAGGGGGATGGGATTTTTGATATGAACATGGGTTTCAACGGGGAAAGCACGCTGATCGTGACACCGAAGAACGTAGAGAGCAACGCGTGTAATGAGATTGACTTCCGGATCTAAGCTAACCTCCTCTGCATTTTCACCCTCATATGTGATTGCACAATTGAGTGGGATTTTGGAGGAGCTTATGTTTGTAGTGGTGACGTGGAGCTCGAGATGGATAGACAGCGCTAAACCTATTTGCATTTGCCTTTGTCAGTTCCCAATTCTAGAAAAAGGGGTTGAGGGGAGAGCAGGCAGACCTCGTCGTCGCAAACAACCGGGAATTGTATCTTGCGCCAGGCGGACTTACCGATCACATCGAACCCTGGGCCGATGTTTGCAGATGAGCAGGGAACTTTGATTGTGAAGGACATGTTTGTGCTAATTGGTAATTTAATCAGATCCCGCTATTTTAAAGCTATGAAAGTTGGCTAATTGCATCCAGCTCCGGCACCGTTGTTATTATACTGGGTTGGTTCTATCTACCTACCCCTCCGTCAATACAGATATCACCGTAGAAAAAAAAAAAAAAAAAGTTGGCGAATAATAGATGAGTCATCGGGACAAACTCACGTGATATTCTGGGAATATCTACAACCCTCCTCCTGCCTCAAATGTCTCTTCCGTGGTTTGGATATTGAGATATCTGCGCAGTGTTTACTTATATTCCCGTCTCTATTTGTTGCTATTCACCATCGCCATTAAAGGGCTCCTCATCAGCCGTATATAAGAAGGCATCCGCACTCGCAATTTATTTGTCAGGGGTTTCGCAACTCTTAAGCCTAGGCTGCTGATTAGACGCGGGGATATGAACGCAGAAAGCCTCTATGGATCGGGATGTGTTTTCCAGAGGATTTGTAGTTCTTGCACCAAGTTGGGGTTTTCCGGGCCGCAATGGCCACCTACGCGGCAGGTACTAAGTGCTGAAATCCGATCTAGGAGCAGGTTATACGACTGGCACGGACGGCCGAGATCAGTGCATAAATATAGATCGGAAGATGAAAAAGCGCCGGAGGCAGAGGAAGCTTTGCTTTAAAGTTGTGTGCGGGGGTGTTATCCCTGAGGAAAATGTCACGCCGGGAACTGATCGGGTGAGGACACCCTCTCTGCGACTCTAAAGGGAAGATCTACTTCAACGTGAAAGCTAGTAGTAGGGTCTAAGCTTATTTGTCTCTAGGCTCTTGCTTTTGGATATGTGATGCTCCAACCGGGAATGGTTATCTTCAGCACTCGATTGGTATGGAGTCTTTCAACACACCTGCCGTCACAAACAGCCTAGTTAATACAGCATATCGAGGTCCGGGTACAAAAGAAGTACGTTTTGTCCAACAAAGCTGACCGATATCGCGTATGCCAAAAATCCCACAAGGGAGAGTCAACAGTGCGACTTTGTTCCTGCAGCAGTGACGCTGTTTCCGCCCTGGCTCAATATCCGGTCCTTTGGCTTTGGCGCGGGGCGGCGCGGCGCCCCAAAACCCCACCGGCATTCCTTTGCTCCGTTTGTTCTCGTGTGCTAGGCGCACTTGCTCGGGTGGACCTTTCTCATGACGGAAGCTTCCGCAAAACCCCGGCCGCAGGTTGAGTTGGAGTTGTCCCTGCAAAGCTGTTATTTGCCCCCAGTCCGAGGAACTAGCGCAAACCCGGAAATTTTAGAGGGCGATCTTTGCGTCGGACAGGAATTCATGCAAAGCCAGGGGTGAAGCGCAGGAGGTCACCCTTGGGCCGCAGCTTACAGTTCAAATAGGCTAATCTGGAATCTGTGCGAACTTGATAAAATCCTACCCCTTTTTCAAACGGCTTTCTATGTTGGCTTTTGCTTTGAGCCGGCAATGATAAGTCTTGACGTTGTTCCTGAGGACAACACTAGCATTCCAAGAGAGCTATCCTGGATTAAAGGCACAAAACAATCAGCAATGTAGCCTTTTCAATTGACAGACTTTTAAGGTCTGTTCAATTTCTCCGCATTCAGGATTCGTATTCAAAGTTCAACAAGTCCTGTTGGACCCACTCCGAATCTCGCGGACTCTCACTTCATGAGTAGACTTGCTTTTCGAAAAGCATGAAAAGAAAGAAAAAAGAAAAAAACATCAGCTGTCTCTTGGGCAAACAGGTCGTCCAAAAATGAAAACTAAATTCTGAGAGGACAAACCGCTGTCTTGATATTTTTCCGAACAAATCACATCACAACAAAACCGCACCAGGCCACAAAATTTTGGAGAGAAAATGCGATGATAGGCCACGGCTTGCATTGGCACATCCCGCGGAATAAATCCCAGGCAGTTAGCATTAGAATTTCTAAAAGAAATATTACGCTGCGTAAGGGCGCCCATCGACATGTTTGGGAACAGGGATCGCGAAGTTGTCTTTTGCTCTCCCACTTTTAGCTCATGGATTTTATCCTGGCGAGCGGCAATTCTTCCGCTAACGCCCGCTGGTGTAGGGTTTCAGAGAGGAAGTCGAAAGCCACAGGGAAGCGCGAGGCAACCTCACCTGGGGATGCTAAAATCAAGCCGAGATGATGCGTTGAGCGTTGGTTCGTCGCCCCTTGCGGTACGCCCTCAAATTCTGATCTAGTGACACTTGAAGATTGTTTGAATTTTGGGCCAAATATTAAATATTCCGTCGTTACTATCCGTAATTCACTCGTTAAAAATACACTCCCAAGCGCCGGGAGGGGTCACAAGCAATAATAATAGTGGCCAATAATTGTCGTTCCTCGCACTATCATCGCGGTTGTTTCCCCTTTTAGTCGGCTTCTGGCAAGATGGATGAAAATTATGGATGGACACGGGACAACTAGACAGGAGACAGGGGAAATTTGTCCCGGCACTCATGAACTCTGATAAATAGTATAAGAATTCACTATCTTCTTCATAAGTTCTCATATCTTTGATCAGAAGTATTTTCTTATAAGCAACTTATAAATTCTAGTATTTGTAAAATAACTTACTAGAGAAGAGTTATAATATCTTTTAATAAGTTCTATATATAGAAACTTATAAGTATATAAATTCAGCTCTCTCTTTATAAGAGATTATTTAAGTCTTTTCAATTCTTTATTTTTACAGAGTTGATTTCTATATACTGAGTATATTTAGTCTTCAGTTATAGTTCTAATAATCTGAATAAAAGATTTTATAAAGACTTATATTATATATGCTATTTCTTCTTATATCAGATCTTCTACAGTACTTCTCAAAGTCTGTAAATTCTTCAGATTATAGATACTCTCTTCAACAATTCTCACAGAGATTCTCAGATTGTTAACTCTCTGTATTATAGAAAGAAGTTATACAGACTTCTTCTCTCTCTTTCTTCTCTTCTCTTATAGAGAATTAAGAGACTCTTCAGTTAATTTCTTTATAATACTCAGTCTAAGTATTTTATAAAGCTTTTCTATCTTCTCTAATCTCTCTATATTTATTACTCTGATCATCTTAATATAATCAGATTTATAAGAGAATTTATTCACTAAGTTCTTGATTCTCTTAATATACTCTATTTTAAATCAGAACTTACTCAGTTTCTAAACTCAGTAAATCTACTATTATAAGAGTTTTTAATTAAAGTAAACTATTATAAGCTATTATAATCAGTTCTAATAGTAATTACTATTATAAGACTTTTAAAGTAATAATATTAATAATAGAAGAATTTTACTATTATAAGAAGTTTTTAATTATAAATATTATAATTAATCTCTATAAGTTATATCTTTTATGAGAAAAAGATTACTGAAACTCAGTTCTTATTTAACTATAGTTATAAGACTATTTCTGAAATTATAAAGAAAAAAGCATGTATTTCTAATCTGATTAAGAGTAAGAAATTAAAGTGAAATAGTATTACTATATCTCTAAATATTTATTTAAATCTTATAAAAATCTTATAAACTTCTAAGATATAAAAGTTCTTACAGCTCTTTCTTCTTAATAATCTTTTTATTTTTTATTTATAGAATGACTTCTTCTTATTTTCACTCTTTAATATATTTATAAGGTTTAAGAAGATTCTTATAAATATAAAGATAAACTCTCTATAGAAATTTATTAAACTTGAAAAGATCTGAATTTTATAGATACTAGTTAACTTTAACTATAATAGAATAGTTTTAATCTATGAAGATTTCATCTGAATATTATCTACAGTGATTATATATTTTAGAAAATTAATTCAGTTAAGTACTAAAGTTATACTTTATAAGCTTAATATACAGTTCTATCTTATTTAAGATCTTTAATATAGTTTATATATACTCAGTGTATTCTTACTTCTTCACAAAGTATGTTATTATATTATTTAGATATATTACTATAAAAACATTTAGATATATATAAAGTGTTTTATTAATAAAAGACTTAAATATTACAGAGATATTTATCTAATTAAAAGATATTACTAGATATTTAAATAATCTCAGTACTATTTTAAAGATAGTCTTTTATTTATTCTCAGACTGTATTCACAGCTGTGTATATAAATTAATTTTATTTAATTATATAAATATAACAGCTTCTGTAAGATAATTAATTACATTCTTAATCAGAGATAGAGAGTAGTAACTCTTTATAATTGTAAAGTTCAGATTATAGTAGATTATATATAATCTAAGACTTTCATTCTTCTTCTTTATAAATATTACAGAGACTTTTATCAAGATCTGTGAAGATTAAATAAAGTTATTCTTCAGATTCTTTTTTATATAAGCTCACTCAGCTTCTATTGTATAATAAGAGAGTTTATAAATTAATCTCTAGAAGAGTTTCTACTCTTCTATTAAATTTATTATCAGATTCTTCTTATAGTAAGATAAAAGCTTAGCTGTTTTAACTAAACTGAATATCTCTGTGGCGGGCTGCGCCCGATCAATCATATAGACTATTCCGTTACACTCCACAGATTCCAACCGCTTCATTCTCGAACGCGTACACTCCGATTCTCAGCCATTCTCAATCACCGATCCTCGGCCGCCACGAACGCGTATGCTCCGATTCTCGGCCATTCTCAATCACCAATCCTCAGCCGCCACGAACACGTATAGATTCTTCCGCCCCGAAGCTCCACCACATACATAGACTGACCGTGTGACCGTGTCTGAGACCAGGACCAGATTTTTTGATAGTCCCATTACCAATTCGACCGATCCCATTACACGGTTTTAACATTAGATAGTAGTTCCATACTGTCCCAGTGAGACTTACTGTCTACTCTTGTCACATTTTTCAAATGAGATCATGATTTTCACTTCTTAATTTAAATTATTTTTATTGCTTTAAATGACTTTAAATCTTATTTGAGTGTTATCAAAAAGTGTTACTTTTTAAAAAATTAGAAATAGTCTAAAAAAAACCTTAAAATATCTAAAAATAGTAACTTTATATCAAGAATGAGACTAAATGAGATCAAATGAAACCACTTTCTCATTTTTTTCAAGTCATGATTTCATTTTAAGATCTTATATATAGTTACTTTGCATGTTTTTTTAATGACTAGTCTCAGTGAGATTCACACTAAGAAATGTATGAGATCAAATCAAATGAAATTAAACATGAAATTCATAGTCTCAGCAGTCAGTCTACACATACATTATCATATACATGTATAAATATTCACTTTGATTACTGATTCTCATACTTTCTCTTTCTTTTTCTGCTCTAATATTTTTCTCTTTATTATATAAGACCTATTAATATTATACTGATCTATTCAGTGTAGATCTCTTACACTAGAAAATGTTCATTATCTTCTTATTAGAAATGATTATTCACACATTGTCTTCTTATTAGAAACAATTATTCATTGAGAGATATCTGAATGTATAACAATGTGTAGAAAAGAGAACAGTTAAGTAGATACTAAGTTCTCAGATAGAAGCTTACTTATCAGTCACTCTGACTCTGTAATAAGATTTTATAAGAGAATGTTAGTGAAAGACCTGAGAGTTCTGACACTCAGATATATAAGATATTCATACAATTACACTTCTTCAGATTTCACAGATATCATACATCTGATAAATAATATAATCATGTCTAATGATAATATGAGAGAATCTTTAAACATGAGTATAGATACAGTATCACAGTAGCTCTGAGCAATGTTAGAACTATAATAATAACAAATAGCTGATATACATGCAACTCAACAACATCAATATAAAGAGATTCAATGATTATTATAACAAGAAACTCATACAATTTCAACATCTGCAGAATTGAATATAAAAGTACTGAAAGAATACTTAGATACTTCTATATATTTTAATACTTTTAATCTCACTCTCTACTCATTATAAAGAATGAAAATGCTTGTGAAACTGAGTGTAGATGAAGATGCTATCAGTTCACTAATCAATTAATATTAATATATCAATGAATAATTGAAGAATCACATGAAACAGAAGTTCTATTCATGAATGAAAGTATGTGAACTAGTGTTATAAACATCTGACAATATTATGAAATATCTTGATATTCTGTTCTGAGACACTGTTATGCAACAGAAGATGTTAGATTGATTACAGAGTATCTGATAGAGAAATATTTCTCTTATAACATTCATCTCTAACTTCAATATCAAGATCTTAGAAGCAGATAATCAATCTTGAAAGAATTGAATAAAGATTAGCATGCTCAAGAAGACATTAACTTTCAAACTCTTACAGACTCTTGTAAGTGTAAATGAAGACTTAACTTATAAAGACTTCTGCACACAGCTTCAAATATTGAATGATTATCTTATCAAGCTCAAGAGTATACAGAACAGTGATAGAAGATGTTACATCTCAGTCACTTATACATTTATACTGAAGAGAAGTAACAGCAATGATGCAGATGTCATGAACTAGATAAATTCAAATGCCTATGCATAAGCAAGAGTTTCTGCTGTTTGAACAGGCTTCTGAGTTTCTGAGATCACTTCTGAAGAAGTTGCTGATTGATGTCAATATGAAGCATGCATTAACTGTAACTGATCAGAACACATTGCTTTCAACTGTTGATTGATCTATGTGTCTTCTCAATCAAGAGAAAGATCAGTGTCTTCTTATTCAAAGAATGAATCAGCATCTATTCATATCAATCACATTGCAGTGAAGAAAGATTCAGAAGATAACTATAAGAATGTCTCAGTGAAACAGAGAAAAGATTAGCTTCTATTTAAATTTGTAAACAGAAGCTTGAAGAGATCAGATGATAATAATTTGAAGAGAAAATGACAATGAATGTGATTCTTGTATCTACTGTGATTAATAACATGTATAATATAAAAGTCATGATAGACAGTGATCTATGTTACTATGCAATAATTAAATCTTCAGTTGTAAGATATTATAATCTTCAGTGTATTCTCTTATCAAAACCTCAACTTCTTGCAGAATTCAATAGTTCAAAAGATGTTTACATCTGTTACATGATAAAACTAAACATAGATATCAGAGAACATCAGTGTGAAGATGTCTATATATATACAGTTAATAATCTTGATTATAATCTTATATTAGAACTTATCTGACTATTTGAACAAGATATCTTATTGAATACTTGAAACAGAAGTTTAATATTCCTTAACAATGATAGAGTTCATGAGAATGACATTCACAAGACTATGAATCTGACACAGATCTCTGTCAATGCCTATGAAATGCTCAGAAAAAGAAGTCACTGAAAGAATTACTGATAGCAGAATTATGTATCAATCTATTCTATCAGTCTGACTAATAATAAAAAGACTCTAGAAAAGTTATTCTGTATTATAATAACAGATTCTTGTACAAAACTCTCTTAATAATATCATGAATATCTAGATATCTTCTGACAAGATAATAATGCTACAAATCTACCTCTCTTATAAGATTCAGAAGTGAATCACAGTATCAAGTTGAAAAAGAAGAATGATAAGAACTCTGAATTATTATAAAACTGTCTTTATAACATGTTCTGAGATGAACTTCTTCTCCTTTGAAAGACACTCAATAATCTGTTAAATAAAGAATTCATATATGTTAGTAACTCTTCTGCTGCAGCCTCTATTCTCTTTACAAAGAAATCAGATAAAGAACTCTGATTCTGCATGAATTATCAAGAATTGAACAGATTAACAAAGAAGAACTGTTATTCTTTATCTCTTATTAATAAAACTCTAGCTTGTATTGAACAAGCTCAATGATTTACAAAGTTAGATGTTATTACTGTGTTTTATAAGATCTGTATCACTGAAGAAGATAAGTGACTTACAGTATTTCAAACATAATATAATCTCTTTGAATAAGTAGTCACACTCTTTGAACTGACTAATGTTCTTAGTATATTTCAGAAGTATATTAACTGAGCACTCTGAGATTTTCTTGATAAATTCACATCTGCTTATCTTGATAACATTCTCCTCTTCACTGATGAATTCAGAAAAGAATATTAAGAATATATGTAAAAGATATTACAACAGCTATGAGAAGCAGAACTATTAATAGATATTGACAAGTGCCTCAGTGACTGAATGGTTAATACGGCCACTCAGTAGTGCCTTGGCGTGGGAAACCAAGACGCGTGGGTTCGAAACCCGCAGGGGATACATTAAATCTGAAACTCAAGCACCTCAGGTTTCTAATAAATACAGAGATGTATAAATCACTTCAATGAATCACTTTATGTTTCTGAGCTGAGAAGTTATTATCACATGTATTTAATTATCACTTCTTTGTATTTTCCTATGTTCTTATTATCTTGGCATGGTCTCAACACCTGTATTTCCTCCTGTATAATCAACACTTGACCTGTATTTAACATCACGCAAGAACTCATTATAAGCTCTGCTTGCATATGAGTATAATGAAAGAATAATAATAATAATAATAATGATATTGATAAGTGTGATTTTGAAGTCAAGAGTATTAAATATCTGAGTTTTATTATAGAAGCTGATAAGAGAATTTAAATGAATTCTGAAAAGATCTCTGTCATTCTTAAATAAGAAGCTCTGTGTACTGTGAAAGATGTATAAAGCTTCATCAGATTTGCTAACTTCTATCAGTGATTTATACAAAACTTCTCAGATATCATGAGATCACTTACAGAACTTATTAAGAAGAACTCAGTATTTTAGTAATCAGTGAATACTGAAGCTGCATTTATACAGATAAAGAAGATGTTCATTAATATCTCTCTACTAATAACATTTAATTCTGATTATAAAATAGTTGTTGAAGCTGATTTCTCTGACTATATAACAGAAGAAGTGACATTGTAATATAATGATAAAGATATTCTATAATTATATATCTTCATGTCTAAGAAACTCAGTTCTACTGAATATAATTATGAGATCTATGATAAGAAACTTCTCACAATTATATACTGTCTAAAAGAATGAGACTTCAAACTCTGAAGTGTCTCTGAATTTGAGATAATCACAGATTATAAGAATCTCAAGCACTTTATAATCATCTGTAAACTCACTGAATAATAGATGTAATGATCTGAATTTCTAAATCACTTTCATTTTACAATACACTACTGCCTCAGCAGCCAGAACTCAATAACAGACACTCTCTTATAATAAGAACAAGATATACTGTCTGATGTGACAGATATATACTGAATGAACTGAGAACATCAACTCTTAGATCTGAAGATATTGATTGATCAAGATAGAACAACTCATAGCACTATATATACTTCTCTGATTAGAACACTCTCTCTCTGAACTAACACTGATATTAATATCTTCACTTTCTCTACACTGAATGAACTGTGACATATAGTAGCTCAGACTGATAAACTTCTTCAGATTCTCACTGAAGCAGTATATCAAGAAGCACTCTGATTTCTTTCAGAACTATGTATAAGAACTGATATCTCAGAATGTTCAATCAATGATAATAATACTCTATAATTCTGTAAATGATACTGAGTCTCTCACTCTGAACTCTTATACACTCAGATAATACAAGAGATGTATAATTTATATATAACTGATTATTCAGACTGTGAATAACTATATAAAATAGTCTTCTAAGAGTTCTACTGATCTGAGATATTAAACAGTATCAGATACTTTATTTGAAACTGCAATCACTGTTCTTTCATTATCTTATAAAAGAACTGTAGAAAAGATCTATTGAAATCACTTGATATTTCTGATAGAATCTGATAAGATATAGTAATTGACTTTACTGTTGATCTGTCTAAGAGTAAGAGTTATAGAAACATTCTGATTATCATGAATCAATTGAGCAAAGATATAATATTAAAGCTTTGTAATAAGATGAATACTAAATAAGTCACTGAAGCTTTTCTACAGAGTCTGTTCTATCAGATATATAAATTACTAAGATCTATAGTATTGAATTAAGACTGTCAATTTATAAGCATTCTCTGAACAAGAATCTGTCAAGTTCTCAAGATTATATACTATCTATCAACTGTTTATCACTCTGAGACTGATAATATATTAGAATGAATAATTCAGACTATGAAGAATTATCTTTATAAGTTCTACAATCATTTATATAATAATTAATATGATCTTCTTCTACATACAGAGATCACTATCAATGATTGAGATGCTGTTTCAATAGATATAAACTCATTCTTTCTTATATATAATTATTATATATAGATATTAAATCTTCTAGAGACTATACAGTTCACACTGAATCTCTGCAGTCTGATTCAGATCACTGATAATATAGTAATAAAACTCTAAAATATCTGTGATTGAATAGAAGTCTTCATAACAAGTGCTAAACAGAATTAAGAAGATTAAATTAATGTTTATTAAGATTTCACTGAATAATATAAGATAGAAGATCTGATATGATTGAATCTTAAGAATATATAAATCACACATTCATCTCATACACTAGATTACTGTCATGTCAGATATAAAGGAATAGAAGTTCTAAATAGTCATAACTACTGTCTTGATATATTATCAGAGATTTATAATGTCTTTTATACAAGCTTGCTCTACTGTGCTGTCACTGATCTGTTCTCTTCTCAACTGACTTCTAACTGACAACTGCCAGAAATCATAGAAGAAGATAATAAGCTTGAGTGAGAGATTGAAGATATTCTTAATAAGAGATTATACAGCTGTGACTGATAATATCTTATAAAATGAGTTAGCTATAATCAACTGATCTGAACTCTGAGTTCTGCATTATTTAAAACAGCAGCTCTTGACTGATGAGAACTGCTTCTGAAAGAGAGAGACTAATATGACAGGCTGTGTCTGATCAATTATATAGACTATTCTGTTACACTTCACAGATTTCAATTGCTTCATTCTTGAACATGTACACTCTGATTCTCAGCCATTCTCAATTGCAAATTCTCAGCTGCTATGAACATGTATACTTCGATTCTCAGCCATTCTCAATCGCCGATCCTCAGCTGTCACAAACACATATAGATTCTTCCGCCCCGAAGCTTCACTGCATATACCACCACATATGTGTATAAATATTCACTTTGATTGCTGATTCTCACACTTTCTCTTTCTTTTCCTTCTCTAACATTTTTCTCTTTATTATATAAGACCTATCAATATCATACCAATCTATTCGGCGTAGGCCTCTTATAATCTCTATAAGATCTTAATATTTCTCTAATATCTGAAGCTCAGTTTTTATAATTACAAAGTTCTCAGATATTTGTAAAGGTATTATATAAATGAGCTTATCATCTTTAATTAACTTTATTATATTCACTGATTCTGTCTTTATAAGTATAAGAAGCCTACGCTGAATAGATCAGTATAATATATAGATCTTATAATACAGAAGTGAAAAATATTAAAGAGGAAAAGAAAAGAGAAAGTATGAGAATCAGTGATTAGAGTGAATATTTATACACATATATGATAATGTATGCAGTAAAGCTTCAGAGTGAAAGAATAGAAATTTCATAAGTCTTTTCAGCTGAGAATCAGTGATTGAGAATGACTGAGAATCAGAGCTTTCAGCAGAATCTATGAAGTGTAATGAAATAGTCTATATAATTTATCAGGTACAGCCTGTCACATTAGCCCTCTCTTTTTAAAAGTGATATAGAGTCACGGGTGTGTAGTTTTCATCAGTTCAGAACTGCTGTCTTGAATAACACAGAGCTCAGAGTTCAGGTCAGATAATTATAGTCAACTCATTTTATAAGATATTATCAGTCACAGTTACAGAGTCTCTTATCAAGAATATCTTCAATCTCTTATTCAAGTTCATTATCTTCTTCTATGATCTCTGATGACTGTCAGTCAGAAGTCAGTTGAGAAGAAAACAGATTGATAACAGCGTGACAGAGTAAGCTTATATGAAAGACATTATAAATTTCTGATAATATGTTAAGATAATAGTTATGACTGTCTAGAACTTCTATCACTTTATACTTAATATAATAGTAATTCAGTGTATAAGATGAACATGTGATCTGTATATTCTTAAGATTTAATTATACCAGGTCTTCTATGTTATATTGCTCAATGAGATCTCAGTGAATATTGATTCAGTTCTCTTAATCTTGTTTAGTACTTGTTATAAAGATCTCTGCTTAGTTACAGATATCTCAGAGCTTTGTTACTATATTATCAGTGATCTGAAGTAAACTGCAGAGATTCAGTATAAACTGTGTAATTTCTAGAAGATTTAGCACTTTCATATAATAATTATATGTAAGAAAGAACAGGCTTATATCTGTTGAAATAGTATCTCAGTCATTGATGACAACTTCAGTGTGTAGAAGAAGATTATATCAGTTATTTTATAAATAGTTATAGAACTTATAAAGATAATTCTTCACTATCTGAATTATTCATTCTGATACATCATCAGTCTCAGATTGATAAGTAGTTAATAAACAGTATATAATCTTAAGAACTTAATAAATTATTTCTTCTTAATGAGTTCTGTAAGTGATCTCATAATATCTGAGAAGTTTTATATAAATTACTGATAGAAGTTAGTAAATCTGATGAAGCTTTATATATCTTTTACAGTATATGAAGCTTCTCATTCAAGAATGACAGAGACTTTCTTAGAATTCATTTAAATTCTCTTACTAGCTTCTATGATAAAATCTAGATATTTTATACTCTTAACTTTAAAATCACACTTATCAATATGTATTGATAGCTCTACTTCTTGTCATTATTATAATACTCTCTGTATATATTTCTGATATTTCTTTCTGAATTCATTAGTGAAGATGAGAATGTCATTCAGATATACAAATATAAACTTATCAAGAAAATCTCAGAGTGCTCAGTTGATATACTTCTGAAATATACTAGAGATGTTAGTCAGTTTAAAAAGTGTGACTACTTATTCAAAGAGGTTATAACATGTTTAAAATGCTGTAAGTCATTCATCTTCTTGAGTAATACAAATTTTATAAAATATGATGATGATATTTAGTTTTATAAATCATTGAGCTTGTCTGATGCATGCTCAAGTTTCATTGACAAGAGATAAGAAATAACAATCTTTCTGTATCAATCTGGTCATATCTTAGTAGTTCACACAGAATCAGAGTTCTTTATCTGATTTCTTTGCAAAGAGAATAGAAGCTATAGTAGAAGAGTTACTAATATATATATATCTCTTATTGAACAGATTATTGAGTGTCTTATGAAGAAGAAGAAGTTCATCTCAATATATATTATAAAGAGAGCCTTATGATGATTCAGAGTTCTTATTAATCTTCTTTTCTAACTTAATACTATGATTCACTTCTGAGTCTTACAAGAGAGATATATTTATAATATTATCTGATTAAAAGATATCTAGATATTTATAATATTATTGAGAGAGTTTTATATAAGAATCTGTTATTGTGGTACAGAATAACTTCTCTAGAGCTTTCTTAATATTAGTCAGACTGACAGAATAGATTGCTATATAATTCTGCTATCAGTAACTTTGTCAGCAGTCTTATCAATAACTTCTTTTTCAGAGTATTTCATAAGTATTGACAGAGATCTGTGTAAGACTCATAGTCTTATAAATATTATCTTCATGAATTCTATCATTGTTAAGAAATATTAAGCTTCTGTTTTAAGTATTCAATAAGATATCTTGTTCAGATAGCTAGGCAAGTTCTAGCATAAGATTATAGTCAAGATTATTAACTTCATATATTTAAGCATCTTCATATTAATATTCTCTGATATCTATGTTTAGTTTCATTATATAATAGATGTGAATGTCTTTTGAATCATTAAATTCTGTGAGAAGTCAGAGTTTTAATAAGAAGATACACTGAAGATTATAACATCTTACAACTGAAGATTTAATCATTGTATAGTGACATAGATTACTGTCTATCATGGCTTTCATATTATATATGTTATCAATCACAGTAGATACAAGGATCATATTCATTGTTATTTTCTCTTTAAATTATTGTCATTTAATCTCTTCAAGCTTTTGTTTGTGAATTTGAACAGAAGCTAATCTTTTCCCTGTTTTATTGAGATATTCTTATAGTTATCTTCTGAATCTTTCTTCAATACAATGTGATTAATACAGACTGCTGATGTTAATCTTTCTTTTGAATAAGAAGACACATAGACTGATCCAGCAGTTGAAAGTAATATGTTCTAGTCAGTTACAGTTGATACACATCTCTTATTGACATTAATTGATGACTTCTTCAGAAGTGATTTCAGGGACTTAGAAGCCTGTTCAGACAGTGGAAACTCTTGTTTATATATAGATATTTAAGTTCACTCAATTCATAACATCTGCATTGTTATTCTTTAATACAAGTGTATAAGTAACTGAGACATAATGTCTTCTGTCACTATTCTATATACTCTTAAGCTTGATAAGGTGATCATTCAATATTCAGAGTTATATACAGAAATCTTCATAAGTCTGGTCTTTATCTACACTTATAACAGTCTGTAGAAGTTCAATAGTTAGTGTCTTCTTAAGCATATTAATCTTCATTCTATTCTCTCAAGATTGATTATCTGCTTCTAGAATCTTGATGTCAAAATCAGAGATGAATGTTATTATTATTATTATTATTCTTCAATTATAGATGTATGCAGTCAGAGACTATGACATCTACCTGAGAACTTTTAGTTCTCAGGGTTTTTCCTATATCTGTAAAGTTAACTATTATACATTCATCAATTTCAGATATGCAAAATCAGAAAATTCCAGCTCAGAATACAAAAACTGTTTACAAATTGCAGTGTTTTAACATCTTCTGATACTTTGAAACCATTTGACAATATCATGACAAAGGAAAAGAGAACACAGTCTTAAAGATAGACACATTAAATAGATAGACAGAAAGAAATTGAAAGGAAAAGATAAAGTAAAGAAAGACTGTAACAAAACAAATTATTAAAAGATAGTATATAGCTGTTTTAACAGACTATATCTGATTGATTTCCTCCTCTTCATATTCAGATAATTCTGAATTTAGCCATTTTCTTGTAGCTGCTTGAGTTTCTGATAGAAAGTCTATTAAATATTTAATTCCTGTCTCAGTTGAGAATAAGAATCTCATATTTAATTGATTTAGATCATACTTCTCTTTCAATCTGACTCTGAGACTATTGTATAACACACAGTGCATTACAATATGCTCAGGATTCTCATTTACATTGCAGAATGAGCATTCTATTGAGTCAAATCTATCATCAAATCTTTGTATATAAGATTTGAAATAGCCATGTCCTAGTTTCAGCTGTATTATAGATGAGAATATTTTCTTTTTACATTTAATTGAACAAGATTTCCACTTGGGTTTTGTTTCAAATCTTGAATAATGTATACTCTTCTTTTGTTTCTGCCAGCTTTCATTTCACTTGTCTAAACAAGATTCTTTTATTTTTCTCTTTATAAAAGACCAGGACACAACTTTTTGAATAGATCTGCTTAATTCTGCACCCTTTTTTACAGCTGAATCAGCCAATGCATTGTCATGAATATTCATATGAGCAGGAACTCAGTGCAGATGAATTATCAGCTTTAATGTTCTTCTCTTTTGAATTTTCAAAACAGAGTTTAAGATCAGTTCAAGATTCATTTGATCATTATGAATCTGACTATTTCTAAGTCTTTTTAAAGCAGCTTGACTATCAGAGAACATCCATGCCTCTTTCAAACTATTTCCTCTTTTATGAGATTTTATTTCTATGAGTTTGAAAGCTTTCACTATTATAAATAGTTCAGCATCAAAGACTTCAGATTCACAGCCTAGATTTCAGAAATCTGAGATAAAATTGATATTATCTTCAGTATAAGCAATGTCTGTGCCTAATCTATTCAGATTCTCATTCTTTGAGCCATCTGAATAAATCAGAATAGAGTCTTTTATCTTGATTGTAGAAATTCTCTTCAAATGCTGTTCACATTCTTTCTCTTTTGATAGTTCACTTATTTATAAGTCTATAAGAGATTCAAGCTTTTCTCTTCAGAGAGATAACTTCTCATGATTCACTTTTTCAACATTTAAAGAAGAAAATTGATTTTTAATCAGAGAGCATAGTCTGTAAAGTTGAGAAGACATTTTCTTTGAAGAATCATTTTCATTTCAATCAAGAAATCTATTTCAATTCAGTTCATTTTCAGAGTTAATTGATGAAAATGAAGACAAGACTCTTTCTCTGATTATATGATTTGAGCTCATCTTTATAACTCTCAGAGCATAGTTCATACAGGCCTTTTCAAATCTAATAGCAGAAGAAGGAATTGAAGCTTTAATTTTCATTGCTTTAATAGAAGATGATTTGAATGCTTTCAGAATTCTTCTCAAGGCTCTGTTTTACAGACTTTGAAAGAGTTCAGTGAAATTCCCTTGATTATTTCACTAAACTTGAACTTCATAATCAGTTACTGATATAATACAGGCTATATATAACTGTCTCATAGCCTGAAAGAATAGACCTCTCTCTGTATTTGATAGTCTGATTATGTTATTCAATAGTCTTTCTGCCTTGACAGTTCTTTGTTGAATGTGATATTTAAAGTTCAACTTGGAGTTTAACCATACTTCTAATCATTTGATATTTACACTGGGTTTAATCTCTCTATTTAAAAGAGATAGAGACAGTTCTTTCTCATTGAATCTAGAAAAGAAATGAATTAACTCAGTTTTATTTATATTAAATTAAATTTGATTGATATCTGCTCTAACAAAGATTTCCTTTGCAGCTTCTTCAATCACTTTTAAATTCTCTTTGATAGTTTTTAAGCTGTAGACTAGATCAATATCATTCACATAACTCAGAGATCTCACTATTCTCATATTTCTATTCTTGAATAGATATGCAGTGTATATTGCAAATAAAATGAATGAGATTGAAGATTCTTGTGATACTTCTATTTTTATCTCAGTGTTGTCTTGTTTCATTCCATCAAAGAAAAGTTGTATAATTCTTTTAGATATAAAACAGTTAACTCATTTTATTAGAGAAAGTGACAGTTTTAACATCTTCAATGTCTGAATTAGCTTTGACTTTGAAACATAATCAAATGCTTCTTTTATATCAATAAAAACTGCAGTTGAGACCAGATCTTCATGCTTTGCTATTTGAATATTATGAACAACTGAGAGAACAGTGTCAATTGTAGAACACTGTTTTCTATTTCTTATTTATTCACTGAATAAAAGAGAATTACTGACAGAGCTTATAAAAGATAGTTAAGTAGCTATTATCTTTTCTAAAACCTTTTCTAGACAGTTCAATAGAGATATTACTTTATATAACTTAGAAATTGAAGTTTTTCTATTAGGCTTTGTAAGAATTACTCCAGTGGCTTCTCTCCAGCATTCAGAATGATATTCATTTTTCAAGAGATTGAAAAAGAGCTCAAAATATTCATTCTTTAAGTAGGAGTATGTATTTTGAATAATCAAGTGATTAATTGAATCAGGCCCTGCAGCAGTTTTAACAGAACTTGAGAAAATAGCTGACTCTAATTCATCTTGTGTAAGATCAGGCCATTCCCAGTCATTTTCATCAATGTAGTTGAGAAGTGATATATTCTCTTTCTCTGAATCTGAATCTGATGAGTTTTGAAAAAGAGATCTTATAAAAGCTTGATATTTTTTCTCAAAAGAGTTTGCTGTATATGATTCATTCTGAAACTCATATTCTAAGATTGGAAGTTTTGCTACACTTCTTGTTTTAGTATAGTTAAAAGCTTTAAAAACTTCTTTTTCTTATACTTCTTCAAGAAATTTATTTCAGTAGTCTGTTTTAGCTTTTTTGATATCTGAAAAATATTCATTTCTGACAGCTTTGAACTCTTTATCAGAAATTATATCATTCTTTCAATCTCTTCTAGTAGTAGTCAATTGTTTTCTTTTAGATGTGATATTCTCATTCTATCAAGATTTTGAATACTCAGAAGACTTTCTCTTTGAAATATTGTCTTTAACAGTTGCTAGAATAATAGATGTAATAAGCTTCACTCTATTCTCAAGCATTTCATTTGAGATATCTTGACCAGGATTTCAATACAGCTCACTCTGTCTTTCAGAATTTAACAGTTTTATGCTTTCTTCAACTGCCTTTCAGTCAGCTTTTTCAAAGTTAAACTAATTAGAGAGAAGAGAGTTTTCACTCATTTATTTCACACTGAGTTCAATATCAAATTGCATAATCTCATGATCTGATTCTGATATCTCATTTGAATTAATAAATCAGTTTACAAGTCTTTTTTCTATTAGATTTTATGACATGAAGATTAGATCTATAATAGATTTCTGTTTCATGCCTTTTCTAAAGAATGTTTATTGATCAGACTTGTTAACTAAATCTATTGAATGCTCAAGATTCATTCAATCAGGTTATCAGCTCTTACTGCTCTTTTACATTCTGAATTTCATCAGAGATGATGTGCATTGAAATCTTCTACAATTATAGAGTTTCTTAATGAAGTTATGTTCAGAAATTCTCTATTAATTATTCAGATGTTATTATTTATCTTCAATGGCTTTTCATTATAGATATTTATATGCTGTATAGTATTAAGCTCATTCTCTTTATCTATAATATCACTCATCAGAATATCAGAGTCAGACATGATATCAAATCTTAGATTAAATTAATATCTTGATCTCTTTCTTTCATAGATTACTACTCTTGACTTTATCTCAGACTTTTGAGATAAAAAGCAGTAGTAGCTTGAATGAGAAATGATATATTTTTACTCAGCATTAAAATTCAGCTTCTGAAGCAGTATAAAATCAAATTTTTATTCAAATGTAATTTGAAGACAAGAATAAATATAATTTGAGTTTCTATTTATATTATTTTAAATAAATGTGATTTTTGAAGAGTTTTTAAACTTTTTTTATTGTTTTTATTGTATATTCATACTAAAAGAGAGTAGAGTAGAATCTAATCACTATCATCAGATAGTAGATTATAACTATTCTAAAAAGTAGAAATCTCAACTGATTGTATTATATCTAGTTTATTATCAGAGTCATTTCTCAATTCTCTAATCTTGACAGAAGTTTGAGAATTCAAATTCTGTTTACATTTAGCTGAAGAATTGAAGTTTGAAGATTTAGATAGTTAAGAGTTTCTTCTTTTTAAGCTTTCAGTTGTGAGTTTACTGACTTGACTATTCTCTTCAGTTCTAGATTTGCTTTGAGCTTCATCTTTTCTTCAGTTCTTTTGAGTTTTTGAAGTAAACATACATTCTTTTGAGCTAGATGCATGTTTTTCTTTGTAATTAGAGCATTTAAGCAGAGTATATTGACATATTTCATCTCTTTTTGAGCATGTTTCACATTTATACTTACTAGTTTTGTGATCTCTGATACAGAATGCATATTTTAAGTCTCTGAAACAGGAGATTGTAAAGTATTCATATCTTTGACAGTTTGAACACTGTGTTTGAGCTTGGAGATTCATTCTTGAGTCTTTGTATTCATGAACTCTCATTTTCAAACCTACTACTCTTACTTCAGAGATCTTTGACTGTTCAAGTGTCTAGACTGGCCGCTGGGACCATGAATTTCACATTTGATCTCATTTGGTCTGGTCTCATACATTTCTTGGCGTCAATCCCGCTGGGACTGGCCATCAAAAAAACATGTAAAGTGACTATATATCAGATCTTAAAATTGAACCATGACTTGAAAAAAATGAGAAAGTGGTCTCATTTGGTCTCATTTAGTCCCATTCTTGGCATAAAGTTACTATTTTTAGACATTTTAAGGTTTTTTTAGACTATTTTTAATTTTTTAAAAAGTAATGCTTTTTGGTAACGCTCAAATGAGATTTAAAGTCATTTAAAGCAATAAAAATAATTTAAATTGAGAAGTGAAAATCATGGTCCCATTTGGAAAATGTGACAAGAGTAGACAGTAAGTCCCACTGAGACAGTATGAGACTACTATCTAATGTTAAAACCGTGTAATGGGATCAGTTGAATTGGTAATGAGACTATCAAAAAATCTGGTCCTGGTCCCAGACACGGTCACATGATCAGTCTACAAGTGTCTTTATATATACTAGAACAGAGGCATTTCTTCTGCTTTGTCTGAACTTAATTGAATTTAGTTATACAGACTTTTTTCTCAGTTGAATAGAGTTGTATTCTTCTAATTCATTTTTGAGAAGTAGTATTTCTTCTTCACAGTCAAAAATTTCAACTGAAATATCATGAAGAATGAATTTGTCTCACTTTTCATCTCTCTTAGATAGAATTATTGTGTTTAACAAAGATTCTACTGCTGATTGTCAGAGATTCTTATTCTGAATAAGAAATTCTGCACTGAATTCAGACATTATAGTCAGAATGATAGAGTTTTCAAAGAAGAATGACTTAATTAAAGCTATAACTGATTTTTGAACTTCAATATCAGTCATTAACTGAGAAAAGAACTACTGATTAATTTCATTTCTGATTCTGAAAATAAGATTTGAGTTTAACTTATTTCTTTGCAAGATATTCTGATTTAAGACTTTGAGAATAAGTCTTCTATTTCTGAAGATTTGAAAGTTTTTCTTCTTTTACATTTTTTTCTTCACTTTTCTATTAATAGAAGTATGAGCATTATTCTTCTCAGTTTTCTCAGGATTTTGAGCATGTTTTGAGATAGCAGATTTAGAGACAGCAGATTCAGCTACTTGAGCATATGTTTTCTTCTGATTTAAAGAAGAAGAAGAAGTAGAAAAGAAGAAAGAAGACTAAGATGAGAAGTCAGTGATTATACTAGGAATTTTCAATGTTTTTTAAACTGTGTTTGAAATTTCAAGTTTTAACTTAATCATCTTCTATAGTTGTCTAGTCTGAGCATGAAGAATTAACAGAACTTCTTCATTTATCTCACTCAGACACTGCTTTCTAAGAATCTTACTTACTTTTTCAAGTTTCTGTATTTCAAGAACTTGTCATTTCTCTATTTCTTCTTTCTTTCTTCTCTTCAGAATTTCAATCTCAGAAATAGTATTTGAGAAAGCATCTTTTTTCACATCAACTGAGTGTATTTTTGAACTCATTATTCTCACTCAATGAAAAGTTGATCAGACTGTTTCAATTGAGATATGTATTAAAATCTTTTGAAAAGTTGATCAGACTGTTTCAATTAAGAGATTTCTAAGTCTGTTTTCAATTGAAAAGTTGATTAGACTGTTTCAAAGAAAGAATAAAAGACTTTTATCTATAAAATATCTGATTTTTTTCACACTAGTTCAGTAACTAGATTAGATTTTTAAAGAGAATCTAATAAACTAAAATTGATTTTTGAGATAAATCAATAAAATCTTTATAATCTCTTTCTTGAGATACAGTGAGAAAAAGTATGATATTAATTAATAATAAATCAGATAATATGACAGTTTTTGAGAGAAAAACTGACAAAAAATAAATCAATTTTTTACAGAGAAATTGATTAAAACTATTTAATTTTATTCTAAATCATTCAATTCTTCTCACATAATAAGTATGCAACTCAAATCAGTTAATAAAGAGTGTAAAAATGAATTAAGTATTAATGAAAGCTCTTCAGTCACTGAAAAAGTAATTCTTTGTAAGAATATTATATAAAGACAGAGAAAAACATCTTACTTTTTCAAGAGAAGTAAAAAACTATTTCTAAGATCTTTTTTTTGCATTAACTGCTGCAGAAGAATGAGATAGAAACTGCTAAGATATGTACTACTATATACTCTCTATCAAGACTTTCTCTCTTCAGAGTCTTAATATTATAGAGAATATAAGTCTGTTTCTATATAATAATATAAATATTATCAGTGAGATGTAGAGAAACTGATTATTTATATCTCAAAATAAAAGACTTTGTCAATGATTATATCAATATAGAGTTAATTCTCAAATTCAATAGAAATCTAGTGTTGCTGTTCTCAATTTCTTACATAATCTATTAAATATTGAGATATTAAAACTAGATTTAATATATCTCACTGTGCAGGGATCAAAGGCTCAGTCAGATCTTGAGATATACTGATTTTATAGTTGTTATGTCTGCTGATTATGTATCAAATACAGTTACTGAGGTATCTTTTCATACTTTTCTGCCGGGGATGAGCCAGATTAAGAGGGGTGATACAAGGGTGAGACTTGGTGTTAATGTCTAGATACACTGAAGACAGACTGCAGAGATTGCACTTCAGAACTAGTCATTGATTATGTGCTTGATATTATCACTGAGATATCTTTTTGTATTTTTCTGCTGAGAATGAGCCAGATTGAGAAGAGTGGTACAAGGGTGGGACTTGGCATTGATGTTTTGAAACATCAAAGATGAACAGGGTTTTCATGAAGATTGCTTCTCAGATATCTCCACAATTACAGATTGAGAATCTTTCAAAATTGAGAAGATTGATGCATATGACTAGGTCTCTTCACCTTGCAATTTGTATGGCAATCTGGCCCGGGGTTGTGGTGTGATTGGGGAGAATGAGGGATACTCCCACACAGGAGTTTCAAACAATGTCTGATTCACATTTGGCTGGATAACTCCACCACCACACGGGGTATGCGGTCGGTGATGGGGTCAAAATGCTTGTATGATCGAGGGCTTTTCGATGAATCTATCGGCAGGTTCTTATTCGAAAAATCGAGCGAGTTCGTGGTGGAGCGGTTGGCTTATGTAATAAGAGTAGACAGTAAGTGTTACTGAGATAGAATAGAACTACTAGACTGACTATATAACTGTGTCTGAGATCAGAATCAAACTTTATAGTTATTATATTATCTAAAAGCATTACT
This sequence comes from Blastomyces gilchristii SLH14081, assembly GCF_000003855.2. Classification (NCBI taxonomy): domain Eukaryota; kingdom Fungi; phylum Ascomycota; class Eurotiomycetes; order Onygenales; family Ajellomycetaceae; genus Blastomyces; species Blastomyces gilchristii. Next base: position 739,260 of record NW_003101675.1, on the reverse strand, counting down.
TCAGATCATAATTTGTGTTTATTACATTGATTTCAAATCATATTATTTTAAATATTAAAGATTTCAGATTCACTTTTCAAATAAAAATCTAGTTTCAGATAAAGAATATATTTAAATTCTTAGTCACATTTTCATTCTGATCTCATTATTGAGAATAACATTAAATAAGATTATAAATGCATTTCTCACTTACATAATATTATGATATAGTACTCATTTATTGAAAATTCAATAGAGAGTATTATTAAATATTATTACTTTTCTAAACACAGATTATAATTTATATAATTTTAATTATAAAAACAATATAAAATATAAAAAAAAATAAAAAATAAAATAAAATAAACACAAGAAAAAATCACAATGAAAAAAAAAGAAAAAGAAAAAAATAAAAAATGAAAGAAAAAAGAAAAACATAAAAAATAAAAATAAAAAAAATCAAGATTGTAGAGCTATAGTATTCTTAAAATACTTACTTCTTAGAGTCTTTATAATATTTATTATCAACTGTATATCTTTTACAGTGAGAGTAACACAGCTGTAATAAGTTATTATCTTAATATTATCTAATAAATAATCAGTATATAATGAATAATTAGAAAATATTCACTTAAAAAGTGTGACTAGAATAAACTCTGCTATCACTTGAATAGTATTAAGAGTAGAATACTGAAATTGATGATTTCTCTTATTAATTTCACAGGCAAGATGTGCAAAGATAGTCTTAAAAAATATAAAATCTCTTAACTTCTGATAAAAATAAATCTCACAGAGAGACTTTATTTTCATGATATCAGAGACTGAGTGTTATTAAAAAGCATTACTTTTATATAATATATATACACTTACTGTAGCAATTTACTCTCTGTATATATGATTGAGAGTTATAGCTTTTTCACACTGCATGACTCTCTCTGAAATGCTGCTGCTAGTTTGCAACTCACATAGTCTCTCAGTTCAGTATACACTGTATATATACAGCTCTGTGTGCTGAGATCATGTTAATCATTATAATCTGATATGATACTCACTTTTCACAGGTCATGTTTTGTTTAAGAGAGAAAGAGAGAAAGACATGACTGTTATTTATTAAAAAGAGATAAATAATTAGTATTATTAAATATAATTTAATTCTTCTGTATTTAAAATTTGATTAGTTTATACTCTTTAATTTGAGAGTTTCTAAGAGTGTTTTAATAGTTTTCATACTAGCTTGAACTTAGTGATGAGTTGAAAAGAAGAGAGAAGAGAGAAGAAAGAAATAAGAATAACTTATCTTTATAATATGAAAACAAAGAATTGCTGCAATTATTCTTTCTAGTAATAAAGATCTGTTTTCTACATGTATTTCTGATATAGATTATATAATAACTGTATATAAAGAATATGAATAGTGCATGTATTAAATGAAGAAAAATTGCTATATAATACTGTAGTTATTTCTGTATATCTCTGAAAGCTGTTAATAGTTTCTTTAAGTCTCTTTATATTTGATAAGTTAATAATATATTTTAATACACTTTCTCTTTCATTATTATTATCATTATCATTATTATTATCATTATCATTATTATCACTATTATTATTATTATTATTATTATCATTATCATTATTATCATTATATTATTACTAGCTGTCTTCTCTATCTTCATCTTCTTTTAATACTTATTAAAATTAATTATATTATCTCTCTTTAAATATTCTGTGGCGGGCTGCGCCCGATCAATTATATAGACTATTCCGTTACACTTCACATATTTCAACCACTTCATTCTTGAACATGTATGCTCTGATTCGCGGCCATTCTCAATCACCGATTCTCAGCTGCCACAAACACATACACTCTGATTCTCAGCCATTCTCGATCGCCGATCCTCGGCCACCACATACACATATAAATATCCACTTCAATCACTGATTCTTGCACTTTCTCTTCCTTTTTCTTCTCTAATGTTTTTCTCTTTGTTATATAAGACCTATATATATTATACCAATCTATTCAGTGTAGACCTCTTACACTAGAAAAATGTTCATCATCTCCTTATTAGAAAATGATTATTCACGCATCATCTTCTCATTAGGAACAATTATTCATCAAGAGATATTCAAACATGGAACAACATGTAAGAAAGAGAAACACAGTTAAGCAGACACTGAGTTCTCAGATAGAAGCTTGCTCATCAGTCACACTGACCCTGTAACAAGATCTTATGAAGAGAGTAAGATCTTATAAGAGAATATCAGTGAAAGATCTGAGAGTTCTGACACTCAGATATATGAGAATATAATTACACTTCTTTAGATATTATACATCTGATAAAATAATATAATCATGTCTAACAATAATATGAGAGAACTCTCAAGCACAAGTATAGAGATGATATCACAGTAACTTCAAGCAATGTTGAAATTACAACAGCAACAGATAGCAGACATACACACAACTCAACAACTTCAATACAAAGAGATTTAACAATTAACTCATGCAATTTCAACATCTACAGAATTGAATATAAAAGCACTGAAAGAACACTTAGATGCTCTCACATATTTCAATGCTTCTGATCTCACTCTCTACTCATCATGAAGAATAGAAATGCTCATGAAACTGAGTATAGATGAAGATGTCATTGGTTTATTAATCAATCAAGATTGATATATCAATGAACAATTAAAGAATTGTGTGAAACAGAAGTTTCATTCATGAATGAAAGCATGCAAATCAGCATTGTGAACATCTGACAATATCATCAAAAATCTTGATATTCTGTTTCAAGACACTGTCATGTAATAGAAAGTATTAGATTGATTACAGAGTATCTGACAGAGAAACACTTCTCTTACAATATTCATTCCTGACTTCAACATCAAGATTCTAAAAGTAGATGATCAATCTTGAAAGAATCAAATAAAGATTAGCATGCTTAAGAATATATTGACTTTCAAACTCTTACAGGTTCTTGTAAGTGTAGACAAAGACCAGACTTATGAAGATTTCTATACACAGCTTCAGACATTGAATAATTATCTTATCAAGCTCAAGAGTATACAGAACAGTGACAGAAGATGTTATATCTCAGTCACTCATATATCTGCACTGAAGAATAACAATGATACAGATGTTATGAACTGAATAGATTCAAATGCCTATGCATAAGCAAGAGTTTTCATCATTTGAACAGGCTTTCAAGTCTCTGAGATCACTTCTGAAGAAGTCGCTGATCAACATCAATGTGAAGTGTGTATTAACTGTAACTGATCAAAACACATCACTTTCAACTGCTGATCAATCTATATGTCTTCACACTCAAGAGAAAGATCAGTGTCTTCTCATTCAAAGAATGAATCAGTGTCTGTCTGCATTAATCACATTGCAGTGAAGAAAGATTCAGAAGATAACTATAAGAATGCTCTGATAAAACAGGGAAAAGATTAGCTTCTATTCAAATTCATAAACAGAAGCTTGAAGAGATCAGATGACAATAATTTGCAGAGAAAATAACAATGAATACAATTCTTGTATCTACTGTGATCAATAACATGTATAATATGAAAGCCATGATAGACAGCAGTCTATGTCACTATGCAATGATAAAATCTTCAGTTGTAAGACATCATAATCTTCAGTGTATTCTCTTATCAAAATCCTGACTTCTCACAGAATTTGATAATTTAAAAGACATTTGTACTCATTACATGATGAAGTTGATCATAGATGTGAAAGAACATCTATATGAAGATGTCTATGTATATGAAGTTAATAATCTTGATTATAATCTTATATTAGAACTTGTCTGACTATCTGAATAAGACATCTTATTGAATGCTTGAAACAGAAGCTTGATATTCTCTAACAATGATAGAATTCATGAAGATGACATTCACAAGATCATGAATCTGACACAGATCTCTGTCAATGTGTATGAAATACTCTGAAAAAGAAGTCATCAACAGTGAAATCATGTAGCAATCTATTTCACAAGTCTGACTGATATTAAAAAGGCTCTAGAAAAGTTATCCTGTGTTACAATAACAGATTCTTATACAAAACTCTCTCAATAATATCATGAATATCTAGATATCTTCTGACAAGATAATATTATGAATATACCTCTCTTACAAGATTCTGAAGTGAATCACAGTATCAAGTTAGAGAAAAAGAATAATAAGAATTCTGAATTATTATGAAGCCCTCTTTATAACATGTTCTGAGATGAACTTCTTCTTCTTTAAAAGACACTCAATGATCTGTTGAATAAGAAATTTATACATATTAGTAACTCTTTCCTCACAGCTCCTATTCTCTTTGCAAAGAAATCAGATAAAGAACTTCAATTCTGTATGAATTATCAAGAATTGAACAGATTAATAAAGAAAGATCATTATTCTTTATCTCTTATCAATAAAACCCCAGCTCATATTGAACAAGTTCAATGATTTACAAAGTTAGATGTCATCACTGTGTTTCATAAGATTCACATCATCAAAGGAGATAGATAGCTTACAGTATTTTGAATATGATATAATCTCTTTGAATGAGTAGTCACACTCTTTGAACTGATCAATGCTCTCAGTACATTTTAGAAGTATATTAACTGAGCACTCTGAGACTCTCTTGATGAATTTGTATCTGCTTATCTAGATAACATTCTCATCTTCACTGATGAATTCAGAAAGAAATATCAAGAGTATGTGTGAAGAATATTACAATAACTATAAGAAGCAGAAGTATCAATTGATATTGACAAGTGTGATTTTGAAGTCAAGAGTATCAAATATCTGGGTTTTATTATAGAAGCTGGTAAGAAGATTCAAATGAATTCTGAGAAAGTCTCTGTCATTCTTGAATGAGAAGCTCTGTATACTGTGAAAGATGTATGAAGCTTTATGAGATTTGCTAACTTCTATTAGTAATTTATATAAAACTTCTCAGATATTGTAAGACTACTTACAGAACTTATTAAGAAGAACTCAGTATTTCAGTGATCAGCAGACACTAAAGCTGCATTTATACAGATAAAGAAGATATTTATTAACACTTCTCTGCTAATGATATTTAACTCTGATTATGAAACAGTTATTGAAGCTGATTTCTCTAGCTATGTAATAGAAGAAGTGATATTATAATATAATGATAAAGATGTTCTATAATCATATATCTTTATATCTAAGAAACTGAGTCTTATTGAATGCAATTATAAGATCTATAATAAGAAACTTCTTATAATTGTATACTGTCTAGAAGAATAAGACTCTGAACTCTGAAGTATCTCTGAATTTGAGATAATCACAGATTATAAGAATCTTAAGTACTTCATAATTATCTATAAACTCACTGAACAGCAGATGCAATGATCTGAATTTCTAAGTCACTTTCATTTTATAATATACTATCACCTCAGCAGCCAGAACTTGATGATAGATATTCTCTTACAATGAGAACAAGATATGCTCTCTGATATGACAGACACATACTGAATGAACTGAGAACATTAGCTCTTGAATCTGAAGATATTGATTGATCAAGATAGAATAACTTATAACACTATACATACTTCTCTGATTAGAACACTTTCTCTCTGAACTATCACTGATACTGATATCTTGACTTCTTCTGAACCTACACTGAATGAATTATGACATGTAACAGCTTAAACTGATGAACTTCTTCAAGCACTTATCAAAGCAGTATATCAAGAAGCACTCTGATTCCTCTCAGAACTACATATAAGAACTGACATCTCAGAATACTCAATTGATGACAATAACACTTTACAGTTCTGTAAATGACATTGAGTTCTCTACTCTGAATTCTTACATACTCAGATAATACAAGAGATGCATAATTCACATATAATCAATCACTCAGATTGTGAATAATTGTATTAAATAATTTCTCAAGAGTTCTACTAGTCTGAGATATTAAACAGCATCAGATATTTCATTTGAAACTGTAATCATTGTTCTTTTATTATCTTGTGAAAGAATTATAGAAAAGACCTACTGAAATCACTCAATATCTTCAATAGAATCTGATAAGATGTGATAATTGACTTCACTGTTAATCTCTCTAAGAGTAAGAATTGTAGAAACAGTCTGATTATTATGAACTGATTGAGTAAAGATGTAATATTAAAATCTTGTAATAAGATGAATACTGAACAAGTTACTGAAGCTTTTCTACAGAGTCTATTCTATCAGATATATGAATTACTGAGATTCATAGTATCAGATCAGAGTCATCAATTTATAAGTACTCTCTGAACAAGAATCTGTCAAGGTCTCAAGATTATATATCATCTGTTAACTGTCTATCACTCTGAGACTGATAATACAGCAGAATAAACAATTCAGACTGTAAAGAATTATCTTCATAAGTTCTATAATCACTTATAAGATAATTGATATGATCTGCTTCTATACATAGAGAACACTATTAATGAATGAGATGCTGTTTTAACAGATATAAGCCTGTTCTTTCTTACACACAGTTATTATATGAGAGTGTTAAATCTTCTAGAGATTACACAGTTTACACTGAATCTCTGCAGTTCAATTCAGATTGCTGATAATATAGTAATAAAGCTCTGAAATATCTGTGACTGAGCAGAGGTCTTCATGACAACTGTAAAACAAGATTAAGAGAACTAAATCAATGTTCACTGAGACTCTGCTGAACAATATAAGATAGAAGACTTGATATAATTAAATCTTAAGAATATATAAACTATATATTCATCTCATACACTGAATTATCATCATACTAAGTATAAAGTGATAGAAGTTCTAGATAGTCATAACTACTGTCTTGATACATTATCAGAGATTCATGATGTCTTTTATACAAGCTTGCTTCATCATACTGTCACTGACTTATTCTCTTCTCAACTGACTTTTAACTGACAGCTGCCAGGCATCATAGAAGAAGATAATGAGCTTGAGTGAGAGATTGAGAATATTCTTGACAAGAGATTCTGCAGCTGCAGCTGACAATATCTTATGAAATGAGTCAGCTACAATTAACTGACCTGAACTCTGAGTTTCACATTATCTGAAACAGCAGCTCTTGATCAATGAGAACTGCTTCTGGAAGAGAGAAGCTAATGTGGTGGGCTGCACCTGATCAATCATATAGACTATTCTGTTACACTTCACAGATTTCAACTGCTTCATTCTTGAATTTGTACACTCTGATTCACAGTCATTCTCGACCACTGATCCTCAGCCGTCATGAACACATACACTCCGATTCTCAGCCATTCTTGATCACCGATTCTCAGCCACCACATACATGTATAAATATTCACTTCAATTGCTGATTCTCACACTTTCTCTTTCTTTTTCTTCTCTAACATTTTTCTCTTTGTTATATAAGACCTATATATATTATACCGATCTATTCGGCGTAGACCTCTTACATATTCTGTGATTCCGCAGATCATCAAGGCACATGAGTACTATCACAGATTGAAGAAAGAGAAGAAGAAGATATTTAAGTAAGAGAAGACAGATTGTAAGATATATTATAATATCTTGAAGAGACTCTGTAAGAGAGTAGAATAATAATAATTTTAAGTAACACTTCTGATAAATTTAGACTGAACTAGACTAGTCACTGAAATCATGAATTTCATATTTAATCTCATTTGATCTGAGCTCATACATTTCTTGGCGTGAATCCCGCTGAGACTAGTCATTAAAAAAACATACAAAGTGATTATATATCAGATCTTAAAATGAAATCATGACTTGAAAAAAATGAGAAAGTGATTTCATTTGATCTCATTTAGTCTCATTCTTAGTATAAAGTTACTATTTTTAGACATTTTAAGGTTTTTTTAGACTATTTTTAATTTTTTAAAAAGTAATGCTTTTTGATAATACTCAAATGAGATTTAAAGTCATTTAAAGCAATACAAATAATTTAAATTGAGAAGTGAAAATCATGGTCTCATTTGAAAAATGTGATAAGAGTAGACAGTAAGTCTCACTGAGACAGTATGAAACTACTCTCTAATGTTAAAACCGTGTAATGAGATCAGTTGAATTAATAATAAAACTATTAAAAAATCTGATCCTGGTCTCAGACACGGTTACACGGTCAGTCTAGACTGAACTAAGTATAGAAATAATTCAAATAACACTGTCTATACGAGATTGAAACAGAAGATAGTGAAGAGTCTCATACAGTAGCAGTGAAATCAGAAGAAGATGTGAGAATGATTTAAGACTAAGATAAAAAGAGAGAGAGAGAAGAAGAGTGTTACTATAAATAAACAGTAGTAGAAAAAGATTAAGAGAGTATTAAAGTGAGAGATAAAGAAGTCAAAACTGATAAGTTTTTTATTAAGAGAAAATGATTTTTAATAATACTTCTATTCTCTAATTAATTAGCAGAAGCTGATAGAGAAGAAGAAGATTAAGATCTTATTCAGATCTTGAATGCACTTCATGATTCAGAATATTAAGAAGATAGTTCTACTCTCTGAGTATATCAAGCTACTTACTACTGAGATGAAACCTGAGACAGCAGATCAGAAAATACAGAATTTTGAGATACAGATTAATCTGACTGAGAGAAAGCAATGAGAACTCTGTTCTGAGAAGGCAGTGAAGAGAGATTTTGAGATAATTATTATCTCAGATGAGAAGAAGAAGAAGAAGAATGAGAATAAGAAGTGAATTATAAAGAATAATGAGAAGAATGAGAAAAAGAAGAAAGATAATAAGAAGAAAAAGTTTTTTTCTTTTTATATTAGTGAGTTATAAATTCATAATTATTAATAATTGAAATTAATTTTAAGTTTTCAAAAATTATTATACAAGTTGTAATCAATGTCAGGAATAATATATATATATATATATTGAACTATCATAATTTACAAATCACTATAATGTATAAATATTAACATTTTTTCAATATTAATATTTACAATATTAATATATTTTTAATAATATTATCTGATAATATAATTTAATAACACTCTCTTTCACAATATTAATATATTTCAAGAAATATAATAGAGATTAATCAAGATTGTTTATTTACTTTTATATATTAATAATATTCAATCTGAGTTAGTACTAAAATTATAACTAAGCTAAGAAAGAAGATTATTTTCTCTTATAATAATTCTTCTTACACATATCAGTGATCAGTTATTATCTTTATTAAAAATAAATTATCATCTTTATTAAATCTTTATTATATCTTCTGAATTCACTTCTTTTACTTCTTTCACTTTTATTGAAGATTTATAAACTCTTCAAGAAATCACTGTGAATTACAAAGTTTATGTTATTTACAATTTAACACAGAATGCTCTCTTTCAATTATAATAAATGACTACTTCATTCTTCACATCTGATTTCAGGTCATGAAATTTATAAAAAACTCAACACAAATATTGAGATGAACTATGAAATAATTATTAATAGATTGTATTACAGATTACTGAAGAGTCATCTCTCTGCTGTAATTACTACAACTTTATTCAGAAATATTTATTATAAACTGATTATAACTCTGATAGAATTGTCTGATATCTGAAGTCATCAGAATGCAGATAATAGAAGAAAAATAATCAGAAAATTACTACTGAGCTGATATATTACTCTATCAGATAATAATTTTTAATAATACTAACTTTCTAATTTAAAGAAAATTATGTGAAAATAATCATGTGTTAGTACTCTGATCTTATAACTCTTATCTAATAACTTTTGTGAATAATTACTTCATATATATATATCTCTCAATCTTTCTCTTTAATCAATTAAAAATCTTAAATTTCAAATACTTCTTCAAATGCTTAATTCAAATCTTTATATATTCTATTAATTATGTCTTCAGTTCAATCTCAAGATATACTACAAAGTTAATATACAATATCTAGAATCACAGTTAAACAATTATTAAAGAGTATCTCTCACAGTGAATATATAAACTAGTATAAATACTCTTATGTTTATTAGAGTTACATGTTATTACATTGATAAGAACTGAACTTATTAAGAGATATTAATTGAATTTAAATCATTGATCAGTAGTTATACTGAGAATTATATAACAGAGATATTAATAACAGTGATGGAAAATAACTATTAAGATATTAATTTCAGTCTTCTTACAATTACAACTGATAATGCTGTGAATAACTATACTTTGATAAAGAGCTAGAAGTAAAAATTAACTCTGTATTTCTGAAATAATAAATATGATCATATTCTCTGCATTGCTTATGTAGTTCAACTTGTGATATAAACACTGATAAAGAATCTTAATATCAAGATAATGAATAATGAGATGACTGATTCTTAAAATGAGAATAAGATGAAAATAATGACTTAAATAACTTTTATATTTATTTTATAAAAGATAATATTTTTTAATAACACTTTTTAATATTACTTTTTAATAATACTTTTTAATAATACTACTATTAATTTTGAATAGATTGACTAAGAATTTAAATATCACAGATTTAAAACATTGTTAATATAATTTATATCTTCTTTAAATAATAATAATAATTTTATAATATTTAATAAATAAACAAATCAGTCACATCACTGAATATGATATAGAATGTTAAAATATAATGAAGTTTAATATATAAGATAACTGTTCAGACTCTTTGATTATATTAAATAATTAATTATTAAGTATAATTCTCTGATTAGAAAAAGATTCAGATATTAAAACTTTCTGATATGAAGTAAACTCAGTTGAAATATGTGATTGATTTACAGTTTCAGTTTTATAAGATAATGAAGACAGTCTCAATCACTTGTACATTAATACTGCAGTCAGTCTGATGAGTATATAACAGTTTATTTACTTATCTTGAAAAGTAGTTAAATCACTTAAAAAGAAATTCAGTCTGAGATAATACTATAGCACAGACTATTATTACTGTAAGAGATAAACTGATATATTATTATTACAAAACTGAACAATCTTTTACAGAGTACTATGCTATAACAGCTCTACTAGATATCTTTTATTAAATTAATATCTACACTTCTCAAGATTAAATAGAGAAGAAATGAGACTCATATATTAAATTAATCTGAGACTACTACAATGTTAACTATCAGAGATTTGAATGAGTAAATATTAGAGATGTGAAGACAGTGAAATACAATTATCTAGTAAGTAATAATTTTTGATAACACTTCATATTATATAGAACTATAATACTAACTTTGAAACAGAACTTATATATATTGATTACAACTGAAAATCAGATAAAACTATATACTTATAAAACTGAATTTGACTGCTATCTTCAAGATAATTTAATAAATTTACATATCAAATCAATTCTAGAGTTATAAAAAATTATTGAGAGTATATATTCAACTATTACACTAATGACACATGATATTCTGATAATTTATTAACAGAGATAAGAATGAAGTGAAAGTTCAACTCAAGCTGAGATATTTATTACTATTACTAAGAACAATTATAAGAAGAAATAATCAAGAAACTCATGATTATAAAACATGAAATTATCAGATAGTTTAATATCTCTGATCACAGTATATCAGAGAAGTGTAGTTTTCATGAGAAAGTGAAGAATAAACTTGCATAAAAATGTATTTAGTTATTTCATAAGTGTTATCAATAATCATTACTGCCCCGGTGGCCGAATGGTTAATGCGGCCACCCAGTAGTGCCTTGGCGTGGGAAACCAGGGCGTGTGGGTTTGAAACCCGCAGGGGATACATTAAATCCAGAACCCAAGCACCTCAGGTTCCTAATAAATACAGAGGTGTACAAATCGCTTCAATAAAATTGCTCTATGTTCCTGAGCTGGGAAGTTATTATCGCATGTATTTAATTGTCACTCCTTTGTATTTCCTATGTTCTTGTTATCTTGGCGTGGTCTCAACACCTGTATTTCCTCCTGTATAACCAACACTTGGCCCGTATTTAACATCACGCAAGGACTCATCATAAGCTCCGCTTGCATATGAGTATAATGAAAGAATAATAATAATAATAATAATAATAATAATAATAATAATCATTACCAAATCCCGATTATATAAGCAATCACTGAATGAACTGAATGAGACTGAATTTAATCTTCAGTCTTAGTCTTATTCTGATTTTGAAAGAATGATCATCTTTCGTAGTTTATTCTGAGAAATTACTCTCATTTCACTGTTCTTAAATTAAATCTGGTCATTTTTCACATCATTTCTCTCAGAAATGATCTATTTTCAGATTTTTTTGAGGCTTGGTCCTGGTGGGACTCACATCAACAAATGTATAAGACCAGATCAAATGAGATCAAATGTGAAATTCATGGTCCCGGCGGCCAGTCTAGTCTCAACACCTGTATTTCCTCCTGAATAATTAACACTTGGCCTGTATTTAACATCATGCAAGAACTCTTCATAAGCTCCGCTTGCATAGGAGTATAATGGAAGAATAATAATAATAATAATAAGAGAAAGTGATTAAGTTCAAGCTTGAAATTTCAAACACAGTTTAAAAAACATTGAAAACTTTTAGTATAATCACTGACTTCTCTTCATCTTTCTCTTAATCAAATCAGAAAAAAATATATACTCAAGCAGCAGAATCTGCTGTTTCTAAATCTACTATCTCAAAATCTGCTCAAAACTCTGAAAGTACTCAGAGAAAAAATACTCATACTTCTCTTTATATGAAAGAAGAGAAGAAAACGTAAAAAGAGAAAAATATTTAAATCTTCAGAAATAGAAGACTTATTCTCAAAGTCTTAAATAGAGAGATTCTGCAGAAGAATAAGCTGAACTCAAATCTTATTTTCAAAATTAGAAATGAAATCAATCAGTAGTTCTTTTCTCAGTTAATATATAATATTAAAGTTCAAAAATTAGTTATAGCTTCAATTGAGTCATCTTTCTTTAAAACTCTATTATTCTAACTACAATGACTGAATTCAGTGCAGAATTTCTTATTGAGAATAAGAATATCTGAAAATCAATATTAGAATCTCTGTTAAATACAACAATTCTATCTAAGAAAGATGAAAAGTTATACAAATTCGTTCTTTATAATATTTCAGTTGAAACTTTTGACTGTGAGAAAGAAATACTACTTCTCAAAAATAAATTGAAAGAATACAATTCTATTCAACTGAGAAAGAAGCTCATATAACTGAATTCAATTGAATTCAGATAAATTAGAAGAAATATCTCTGTTCTAGTTTATACAAATACACTTAAACAATCAAAAATCTCTGAAGTGAGAGTGATAGATTTGAAAATGAGAGTTCATGCATACAAAGACTCAAGAATGAATCTCAAAATACAAACACAGTGTTCAAACTGTCAAAGATATGAATACTTTATAATCTCTTATTTCAGAGATACAAAATGTGAGTTCTGTGCTAAAGATTACAAAACTAGTAAGTATAAATATGAAATACACTTAAAAAGAGATGAAATATGTTAATATACTCTGCTTAAATGCTCTAACTGTAAAGCAAAGCATATATCTAGTTGAAAAAAGAATACACATTTGCTTTAAGAATTCAAAAAAACTGGAGAAAAGAAGAAACTCAAAGTCAATTTAAAACTGAAGATAATTATTATTATTATTATTATTCTTCAATTATAGATGTATGCAGTCAGAGACTATAACATCTACCTGAGAACTTTTAGTTCTCAGGGTTTTTTCTATATCTGTAAAGTTAACTATTATACATTCATCAATTTCAGATATACAAAATCAGAAAATTCCAGCTCAGAATACAAAAACTGTTTATAAATTGCAGTGTTTTAACATCATCTCATACTTTGAAATCATTTGACAATATCATGACAAAGGAAAAGAGAACACAGTCTTAAAGATAGACATATTAAATAGATAGATAGAAAGAAATTAAAAGAAAAAGATAAAATAAAGAAAGACTGTAACAAAACAAATTATTAAAAGATAGTATATAGCTGTTTTAACAGACTATATCTGGTTGATTTTCTTCTCTTCATATTCAGATAATTCTGAATTTAGTCATTTTCTTATAGCTGCTTGAGTTTCTGATAGAAAGTCTATTAGATATTTAATTCCTGTCTCAGTTGAGAATAAGAATCTCATATTTAATTGATTTAGATTATACTTCTCTTTCAATCTAGCTCTGAGACTATTGTATAATACACAGTGCATTACAATATACTCAGAATTCTCATTTATATTACAGAATAAGCATTCTATTGAGTTAAATCTATCATCAAATCTTTGTATATAAGATTTGAAATAGCTATATTCTAGTTTCAGCTGTATTATAGATGAGAATATTTTCTTTTTACATTTAATTAAACAAGATTTTCACTTGAGTTTTGTTTCAAATCTTGAATAATGTATACTCTTCTTTTGTTTCTGCTAACTTTCATTTCACTTGTTTAAACAAGATTCTTTTATTTTTCTCTTTATAAAAGATCAGGATATAATTTTTTGAATAGATCTGCTTAATTCTGCACTCTTTTTTACAGCTGAATCAGTCAATTCATTGTCATGAATATTCATATGAGCAGGAACTCAGTGCAGATGAATTATCAGCTTTGATGTTCTTCTCTTTTAAATTTTCAAAATAGAGTTTAAGATCAGTTCAAGATTCATTTGACTATTATGAATCTGACTATTTCTAAGTCTCTTTAAAGCAGCTTGACTATCAGAGAATATTCATACCTCTTTCAAACAATTTCCTCTTTTATAAGATTTCATTTCAATGACTACGGGCGCTAGCCACCCGCAGGATGCATCTTAAGCTAATTACATTTAACCCTCTATAATTAACTGACCACCGCGTCTGTCCTCTCGGGCCAGCCACTAATTTCCAGGGGCATTAGTTAGTGGCTGCCACCGCTCACTTGATGGCGTACACACCAAGCTTCCGGTTGCTGATCTCGGCCTCATTAGATGTCCATAGGCCTACCAATCAGCCATCATGGCCTCGCCCCGTGTTAGGGACTAATCATAGGCTTGATGACTGCAGTCCTCCCTGTCAGTATTAGGGCTTGACAGGGAGCTTGCAGGCTCTAGCCTATCAGGGTGCCCTGCCTAGGGCCTAGATGCGCGTCTAGGCCTGCTAGTCGGGTGATTTTCAAAATCATTCCCTGTATTTGAGAGGGAGCTAGACTCCGATGACAGCCCTAGTTATGGACTCGCTTAAGTAGTGTATAACCACTACATTAGGCTTGGCTCTATATCATTAGAACCTTGACGGGTTGCACAGTAGAATAGTGAGACATTGGCACCCCATGCCGGCCCTGATGGGTGTTCACAGAATCTCACTTAACTAGTGGCTTGGCTTGCAGTAGAGAGTTCTACCCCGCACCAAGCCTTACTAATTAGGCTCAGCCTCTATTACATGGGGGCTTTCATGAGTAAGAAGTGGCAGGTGCCAGCGGTGGGATTCGAACCCACGCACCCCTAATGTGTGTGGCCTTGGTTACCAGTCTTACCAACTGGGCCACGCTGGCAACTGAAGATAATAGTCAAGTTAGTAAATCTATAACTGTAAGCTCAAAGAGAAGAAACTCTCAATGATTGAAATTCTTAAACTCAAATTCTTCAGCTAAACATAAACAGAATTTGAATTCTCAAATATGTGTTTAAATTAGAGAATTGAGAAATAACTCTGTTAATAAACTAGAAAGAATATAAGCAGATGAAATTCCTGCTTTTCAAAACAGTTATAATCTACTATCAGATAGTAATGATTAGATTCTGCTTTATTTCTACTCTTATTTAGTATGAATATACAACAAAAACAATAAAAAAAGTTTAAAAATTCTTCAAAAATCATATTAACTTAAAATAATGTGAATAGAAACTGAAATTGTATTTATTCTTATCTTCAGATTATATTTGAATAAAAAGTTAACTTTGTACTTCTTTAAGAATCAAACTTTGATGCTGAGTAAAAGTATATTATTTCTCATTCAAGCTATTACTAGTTTCTACCTGAAAAATCAGAGAAAAAGTTAAAAGTAGTGATTTATGAAAGAAAGAAATCAAGATATTAATTTAATCTGAGATTTAATATTATATCTGACTCTGATATTCTACTGAGTGATATTACAGATAAAGAGAATGAGTTTGATATCATTCAACTTATAAATATCTATAATGGAAAGTTATTGAAAGAAAACAATAATATCTGAATAATTAACAGAGAATTTTTGAATATAATTCTCTTAAAAAACTCTATCATTGCAGTAGACTTCAATGCATATTATCTCTGATAAAATTCAGAATTCAGAAGAGTAGTAAGAGTAGATAAACTGATTAAATAAACTTTTAAGTATTTAATAGATTTAGTTAACAAGTCTGATTAATAAACATTCTTTACAAAAGATATAAAACAGAAATCTATTATAGATCTAACTTTTTTATCATAAAATCTGATTATAAAAAGACTTATAAACTGATTTATTAATTTAAATGAGATCTCAGAATCAGATCACAAGATCATTTAATTTGATATTAAACTAAGTGAAAAATAAATAAGTGAAAATTCTCTTCTCTCTAATCAGTATAACTTTGAAAAAGCTGATTGAAAAGTAGTTAAAGAAAGTGTAAAACAGCTGAAATCTGAAAAGAAGAGTAAGCTGTATTGAAATCAGAGTCAAGATATCTTAATTTAAAACTTGAGAATAGAGTAAAGCTGATTACATTTATTCTTCTAATAAGTATTAGAGAAAATATTTCAAAGAAAAAGTCTTCTGAGTATTTCAAATCTTGATGAAATAAGAATATCACTTTTAAAAGAAAATAATTAGTCACTGCTAAGAGTGATTGAAAGAATAACTTAATATCTGATAAAGAGTTCAAAGCTATTCAAAATGAATATTTCTCAGATATTAAAAGAGCTAAAACAGACTACTGAAACAGATTTCTTAGTGAAGTATAAGAAAAAGAAGTTTTTACAATCTTCAACTATACTAAAACAAGAAGTGTAGTAAAGCTTTCAACCTTAGAATACAAATTTCAGAATGAATTATATACAGTAAAGTCTTTTGAGAAAAAGTATCAAGCTTTTATAAGAATTCTCTTTAAAAATTTATCACATTTAGAAGAGAAGAATATGTCACTTTATAAATATATTAATGAAAATAACTGACAATGATCTGAGCTTATATATGATGAAGTAGAGTCAGCTATATTCTCAAGTTTAATTAAAACTGCTGCAGGGCCTGATTCAATCAATTACTTAATTATTTAAAACAAATATTCCTACTTGAAGAATGAATATTTTAAGCTCTTTTTCAATCTCTTAAAAAATGATTACTATTCTGAATACTGAAGATAAGCTACTAAAGTAATTCTTATAAAATCTAATAGAAAAGCCTTAATTTCTAAGTTATATAGAGTAATATCTCTGTTGAACTGTTTAAGAAAAGTTCTAGAAAAGATAATAGCTACTAAATTATCTTTTATAAGCTCTATTAGTGATTCTCTTCTATTTAATGAATAAATGAGAGATAGAAAATAATGTTCTGCAATTGACAGTATTCTTTCAGTTATTTATAATATTCAAATAGCAAAGTATGAAGACCTGGTCTCAACTGCAGTTTTTATTAATATAAAAGATGTATTTGATTATATTTCAAAGTCTAAAATAATTCAAACTTTGATGTTAAAACTGTCACTTTCTCTAATAAAATGAGTTAACTGTTTTATATCTAAAAGAATTATACAACTATTCTTTGATGAAATAAAGTAAGATAAGACTGAGATAAAAATAGAAGTACTGTAAGAATCTTCAATCTCATCAGTTCTATTTGTAATATACACTGCATATATATTTCAGAATAGAGAGATGAAAATAGTGAGATCTTTAAATTATATAGATGATATTAGTCTAGTCTACAATTCAAAGACAATCAAAGAGAATTTAAAAGTGAGTGAGAAAGTAGTAAAGAAAATCTTTTCTAGAGCAGATATCAATCTAATTTAATTTAATATGAATAAAACTGAGTTAATTCACTTTTTTTTCAAGATTCAATTTGAAAAACCTAAGTGTAACTCTTTTGAATAAAGAGATTAAACTCAGTTTGAATGTCAAATGACTAGAAGTATAATTAAACTCCAAGTTGAATTTTAAATAGCATATTCAGCAAAGAATTATTAAGTCAGAGTAGACTGACTGCTGAGGTTATAAATTTAATTTCTGATTTCATTTGATCTGATTCTATACATTTCCTGGCGTGAATCCCGCTGGGACTAATTATTAAAAAAAACATGCAAAGTGACTATATATCAAATCTCAAAATGAGACTATGACTTAGAAAAAATAAGAAAGTGATCTCATTTAGTCTCATTTAGTTTCATTCTTGATATAAAGTTACTATTTTTAGACATTTTAACATTTCTTTTAGCCTATTTTTAATTTTTTAAAAAGTAACACTTTTTAATAACTCTAAAATGAGATTTAAAGTCATTTAAAGCAATAAAAATAATTTAAATGTAGAAGTGAAAATCATGATCTCATTTGAAAAATGTGATAAAAGTAGACAGTAAGTCTCACTGAGACAGTATGAAATCACTATATAATCTTAAAACTGTGTAATAAGATCAGTCAAATTAATAATGGAACTATCAAATATTCTGGTCCTGATTTCAGACACGGTCACACGGTCAGTCTAAGACGGAGATACTGAGAGAGGTCTATTCTTTCAGACTATGAGTCAATTATACATAGTCTGTATCATCTCAGTAGCTGATTATAAAGTTCAAGTTTAATAAAATAATCAAGATAATTTCACTAATCTCTTTCAAAGTCTGTAAAACAGAGCTTTGAAAAGAGTTATGAGAGCATTCAAATCATCTTCTATTAAAGCAATGAAAATTAAAGAGTCAATTTCATCTTCTACTATTTGATTTGAAAAGACCTGCATGAACTATGCTCTGAGAGTCATGAAGATGAGCTTAAATCATATAATCAGAGAAAGAGTCTCTTCTTCATTTTCATTAATTAACTCAAGAAATGAACTGAATTGAAATAGATTTCTTAATTGAAATGAGAATAGTGTTTCAAAGAAAATACTCTCTCAACTGTATAGACTATATTTACTGATTAAAAATCAATTTTCTTTATTAAATATTGAGAAAATTGATCATGACAAGATATCTCTCTGAAGAGAACAGCTGAAATCTCTTATACACTTATAAATAAGTAAACTATTTAAAGAGAGAGAATATAAACAGCATTTGAAGAAGATCTCTATAATCAATATAAATCACTTTATTCTGGTTTACTTAGATGACTTAAAAAATAAAAGTTTGAACAGATTAGATACAGACATTACTTATACTGAAGATAATATCAATTTCATCACAGATTTCTGAAATTTGAGCTGTGAATCTAAAGTTGTTGATGCTGAACTATTTACAATAGTAAAAGCTTTCAAACCTATTAAGATAAAATCTTATAAAAGAGAAAATAACTTGAAAGAGATATGAATATTCTCTAATAGTCAAGCTCCTTTGAAAAGACTTGAAAATAGTCAGATTCATAATAATTAAATGAATCTTAAACTGATTTTAAATTCTGCTATAAAGCTTTAAAAGAGAAGATTATTAAAACTGATAATTCATCTACACTGAGTTTCTACTCATATGAACATTTATGATAATGAATTGACTGATTCAGCAGTAAAATAGAATTCAGAATTAAGCAGATGTATTCAAAAAACAGTGTTCTGATCTTTTATAAAGAGAAAGATAAAAGAATCTTATTTAAACAAGTGAAATAAAAGCTGAAAGAAACAAAAGAAGAGTATATATTATTCAAGATTTGAGACAAAATGTAAGTGAAAATCTTGTTTAATTAAATGTAAAAAGAAAATATTCTCATCTATAATTCAGCTGAAACTAGAATATGATTATTTCAAATCTTATATTCAAAGATTTAATGATAGATTTGATTCAATAGAATACTTATTCTGCAATACAAATGAAAGTTCTGAGCATATTGTAATATAGTGTGTATTATATAATAGTCTCAGAGTAAGATTAAAGAAGAAGTATGATTTAAATCAATTAAATATAAGGCTCTTATTCTCAACTGAGTGAGAAATTAAATATCTAATAGACTTTCTATCAGAAACTCAAGCAGCTACAAGAAAACAGCTGAACTCAGAAATATCTGAATATGAAGAGATGAAAATTGATTAGATATAGTCTGTTATAACAGCTATATACTATCTTTTAATAATTTTAATTTATTATAGTCTGTTTTTACTTTACTTTTTCTTTTTTTTGTTCTTTTCTATCTATCTATTTAATGTGTCTATCTTTAAGACTGTGTTCTCCTTTCTTTTATCATGATATTATCAAATGATTTCAAAGTATCAGAAGGTGTTAAAATACTATAATTTATAAACAGTTTTTGTATTTTGAGCTGGAATTTTCTGATTTTGCATATCTGAAATTGGTAAATGTATAATATTTAACTTTATAGATATAGAAAAAACTCTGAGAACTAAAAGTTCTCAGATAGATGTCATAGTCTCTGACTACATGTATCTATAATTGAATAATAATAATAACAATAATGATATATATAAGAAGAATTATTATCAGAGAAAATAATCTTCTTTCTTTGCTTAGTTATAATCTTAGTACTAACTCAGATTGAATATCATCAATGTATAAAAGTAAATAAACAATCTTGATTAATTTCTGTTATATTTCTTAAAATATATTAATATTGTAAAAGAGAGTGTTATTAAATCATATTATCAGATAATATCATTAGAAATATATTAATATTATAAATATCAATATTGAAAAAATGTCGATATGTATATATTATAGTGATTTGTAAATCATGATACTTAAATATATATATATATATTATTTCTGATATTAATAATTGATTACAACTTGTACAATAATTTTTGAAAACTCAAAATTAATTTCAATTATTAACTAATAGTTATGAACTTATAATCAACTAATATAAAAAGAATACAACTTTTTCTACTTATTATCTTTCTTCTCTTTCTCATTCTTCTTATTATTCTTTATAATTCACTTCTTATTTTCATTCTTCTTCTTCTTCTTCTTATCTCAGATGATAATCATCTTAAAATCTCTCTTCACTGTCTTCTTAGAGAAGAATTCTCACTGCTCTCTCTCAGTCAGATTAATCTGCA
>NW_003101675.1:715756-717955 GCF_000003855.2 Blastomyces gilchristii SLH14081 | reverse complement strand
CCACCTCTTTCTCTTTTTATTTTAATCTCAAATTATTCTTAAAACTTCTTCTGATCCTATTACTACTGTATAATTCTCTTTACTATCTTCTTTTTCAATCTCTCACAGACTGTGTTATCTGTATTATTTCTATACTTAGTTCAGTCTAAATCTATCAGAAGTATTACTTAAAATCATTATTATTCTACTCTCTTACAGAGTCTCTTCAAGATATTATAATATGTCTTATAATCTATCTCTTCTTACTTAAATATCTTTTTCTTCTCTTTCTTCAATCTGTGACAGTGCTCACATGCCTTGATGATCTGCAGAACTGCAGAATATTTGAAGGGAAATGATATAATTAATTTTAATAAGTATTTAGAAGTGAGTGAAGATAGAGAAGACAGTTAGTAATAATATAATAGTAATGATGATAATGATAATGATGATGATACTAATAATAATAGTGATGATAATAATAGTAATAATAATGATAATGATAATGATAATAATAAAAGAGAAAGTGTATTGAAATATATTATTAACTTATCAAATATAAAGAGACTCAAAGAAAATATTAACAGCTTTCAGAGATGTACAGAAACAGCTACAGTGTTGTATAGTAATATTATCTTCATTCAATATATATACTATTAATATTCTTTGTATACAGTTATTATGTAATCTATATCAGAAATACATGTAGAAAACAGATCTTTATTACTAAAGAGAATAATTACAGTGATTCTCTGTTTTTATATTATAAAGATAAGTTATTCTTATTTCTCTCTTCTCTTTTTTCTCTTCTTCTTCAACTCATCACTAATTTCAAGCTGATATGAAAACTATTAAAACACTCTTAGAAATTCTCAAATTGAAGAGTATAGACTAATCAAATTTCAAATATAGAAGAACTAAATTATATTTAATAATACTAATTATTCATTTCTTCTTAATAAAATAATAGTCATGTCTTCTTCTCTCTCTCTCAAATGAAATATGACTTGTGAAATGTGAGTATCATATCAGATTATAATGATCAATACAGTCTCAGTATACAGAGCTGTATACACACAGTGCATGCTGAACTGAGAGACTGTATAAGTTGTAAATCAGTAGCAGTATCTCAAGAAGCACTGTGCAATGTGAAAAAGCTATAACTCTCAGTTATATATACAGAGAGTGAATTACTGAAGTAAGTATATATACATTATATAAAAGTAATACTTTTTGATAACACTCAGTCTCTAATATTATGAAAATAGAGTCTCTTTATAAGATCTGTTTTTATCAGAAGTTGAGAAATCTTATATTTTTTAAAATTATCTTCACATATCTTGTCTGTGAAATCAATGAAGAGAATCATCAATTTCAGTATTCTACTCTTAATGTTATTTAAGTAACAGCAGTATTCACTCTGATTACACTTTTTAAGTGTATATTTTCTAATTATTCACATTTATACAAATATATACTGATTATTTATTAAGTAATGTTAAGATAATAACTCATTATAACTGTGTTACTCTCACTGTGAAAGATACACAGTTAATGATAAATATTGTAAAGACTCTGATAAGTAAGTATTTTAAAAGTGCTACAGCTCTGCTATGTTGATTTTTATTAATTTCTTTATTTTTTTATTTTTTTTCATTGAGGTTTTTTCTTATTTTATTTTATTTTTTGTTTTTTTATTATTTTTTTGTTTTTTATATTTTTTTTATAATTAAAATTATATAAATTATAATCTATGTTTAGAAAAGTAATGATATTTAATAATACTTTTTATTGAATTTTTAATAAATAATTACTATGTTATGATATTATATAAGTCAGAAATGATTTTGTAATCTCATTTAATATTATTCTCAATAATGAGATCAGAATGAAAATATAACTAAGAATTTAAATATATTCTTTATCTGAAACTAGATTTTTATTTGAAAAGTCAATCTGAGACCTTTAATATTTGAAATAACATGATTTGAGATTAATGTAATGAATACAAATCATAATCAGAAGTAATGCTTTTAGATAATATAATAACTATAAAGTTTGATTCTAATCTCAGACATAGTTACACGGTCAGTCTAGTACTGAGTCTGATTTCATGAAATCACTCAGTGAAAGACTTCACAGACAAAGCCTTAGAGAGAAGAGAGTATGTAAGAAATCTCACTTCTTATGAATTCTTTATCTTTATTTCTATCTCTGTAT
>NW_003101675.1:710365-715656 GCF_000003855.2 Blastomyces gilchristii SLH14081 | reverse complement strand
CTCTTGTATAACTAATAGAGTTAGTAGCTCTTAACTACACACAACTATATAGACTGAAGTTCATGACTACTATTTATAACTCAGCTTGAATACTATTATATATTTAATCTCTATATTTTATCTTTCTACTGTGAATACTTCTAGTAGTTAACAGTACATATCACGCCGACCTGCAAACACCTGAATAATCGCCTCCGAGCACTTATTCTTACAAAAGTAAAACTCATACATTCTCTGTAAGTTGAGAAAGCAAGTCTATTCATATAATAAATTTAATAATAGTATAGCTGTAATTATTACAGACTACTCTGTTACTGTAGCTTTGAATTAAATAACTCAGTAGAAAGCTAATAATAAGTTTGTTATAGTTAGAAATTAATACTTTTCTCTCTCTATATATATAAACAGCTTCTGCTTTTTATCTATGTGTGCTGCGATTATTGCAGTCTGTGAAAAGATCACTGTTTATTTCTCTTATATTTTCAATACTTTTCATTTTTTCACTGCAGTTATTAAGTTATCTTCTTGAAGCTGAACAGCTCTGACTCAGACTCTAATAGATAAATTATTGACAGAGACTGTTACTCTTCTTACACTATTCTGCATTCACAAAGTGAATACGTAAGAAAGTAAAACGTTTAATTTAAGCTGTTCTATCTAGACTAACTAATGAGATTATGAATTTCACATCTAATCTTATTTAATCTGATCTCATACATTTCTTGATGTGAATTCTGCTGAGACTAATCATTAAAAAACATGCAAAGTGACTATTTATCAGATCTTAAAATGAGACTATAACTCAGAAACAATAAGAAAGTGATCTTATTTAATCTCATTTAGTCTCATTCTTAGTATAAAGTTACTATTTTTAGACATTTTAAGCTTTCTTTTAGACTATTTTTAATTTTTTAAAAAGTAATAATTTTTGATAATGCTTGAATGAGATTTAAAGTCATTTAAGATAATAAAATGATTTAAATTAAGAAGTGAAAATGTTTATCTTATTTTAAAAATATAATAAGAGTAGACAGTAAGTCTCACTAAGATAGTATAAAACTACTCCCTAATCTTAATACTGTGTAATGAGATTAATTAAATTGATAATAAGGCTATTAAATATTGTGATTCTGATCTCAGACACGGTTACACAGTCAGTCTAGTTCTATCAATCAAAGAACTGTACTACTATATTTATAGAAAGTAACTATAAAAAAATCTTTATAATCACTGCACTCTGAGTTAAGACTCATTTGAAAATTATGTTAATTTTCAAGATTAATATTACAATGTATGTGTCAGCTGTCACTATAGTAGTATAAGAAGCTGTTACTTCTATTATTAAAGCAACTCTATTCTATGAATTTAAGTGTACATTAGTAATAAACTGATGTATAATTAGACAACTGAATCATCAAAGCAGAAAAAGAAAAAAAAAAGATGATGATGATGATGAAAAAAACAGAGATAAAGAAAAGAGAAAAGAAGAAAAAGAAGAAGAAGAAGAAGAAGAAAGAAAACAAAAAGAACCTTATTACAATTATTAAATACAATCTCTTTCTTTTTAAATAATCTGCTGCTACTGTTACAGCTTCAGCTCACTCTGTTAAACACCAGGTCAGAAATAATAGTGTTAAATTACTTAATATTAAAGAAGTTAAGATTAAATATCTGCACTGTAAGAACATCTTTCTTTGAGAAAAATTGAACTATATTCAGCATTTCTTGAAAATAGCTGTTGAATTTATTAAAGATAATTAAATAGCTTACAGACTAGACTGTGCAAATATTATTTTTTAAAAAAATTAATTATTACAAAGTAATCAAATTGATAATTTACAGAGAAGAATAATAATAATAATAAAAATATTCAATTTTATTATATTACAGTCTGTCTGTAAAATCACTGTTTTTTAATGTAGATTAACTCTGTAATAATTAGCATATCAAGAACTATATACTATAAAAACATTTTATAGCTATAAATAGAATTAATTTATTAAATACATAATTCTTTCACTGTAAACCTTAGTTTTCAATTCAATAATAATGTATTAATATATATTATATAATTATAAATATAATCAGTTATAGTATAGTATAGATTATTAAACAGCTTTGTTACAGTTTATATACAGTAATGTATAATAATTCAGTGTACTAGCAGCTTAGTGCTGAGAACTCTTATTATTATTATTATTCTTCAATTATAGATGTATGCAGTCAGAGACTATGACATCTACCTGAGAATCTTTAGTTCTCAGGGTTTTTCCTATATCTATAGAGTCAACTATTATACATTTATCAATTTCAAATATGCAAAATAAGAAAATTCCAGCCCAGAATACAAAAACTGTTTACAAATTACAGTATTTCAACACCTTCTGATAGTTTGAAACCATTTGAAAATATTATGACAAAAGAAAAGAGAACATAGTCTTAAAGATAGACACATTAAATAGATAGAGAAAAGAACAGAAGGAAACAAGTACAGTAAAGAGAGACTATAACAAAACAAAATTATTAAAAGATGATATATAGCTGTTTTAACAGACTATATCTAGTCAATTTCCACCTCTTCATATTCAGATACTTCTGAATTCAGCCATTTTCTTATAGCTGCTCTAGTTTCTGATAGAAAGTCTATTAAGTATTTAGTTCCTGTCTCAGTTGAGAATAAGAACCTCATATTTAATTGATTTAAATCATACTTCTTCTTTAATCTGACTCTGAGACTATTGTATAATGCACAATGCATTACAATATACTCAGGATTTTCATTCACATTGCAGAATGAGCACTCTGTTGAATCAAATCTATCATCAAATCTTTGTATATAAGATTTGAAATAACCATGTCCTAGTTTCAGCTGAATTATAGATGAGAATATTTTCTTTTTACATTTAATTGAACAAGATTTCCACTTTGATTTTGTCTCAAATCTTGAATAATGTATACTCTTCTTTTGTTTCTGCCAGCTTTCATTTCACTTATTTAAACAAGATTCTTTTATCTTTCTCTTTATGAAAGACCAGGACACTGTTTTTTGAATAGATCTGCTTAATTCTGAACCCTTTTTTGCAGCTGAATCAGCCAATTCATTGCCATGAATATTCATATGAGCAGGAACTCAATGCAGATGAATTATCAGTTTTGATATTCTTCTCTTTTGAATTTTCAAAACAGAGTTTAAAATCAGTTCAAGATTCATTTGATCATTATGAATCTGACTATTTCTAAGTCTTTTTAAAGCAGCTTGACTATCAGAGAATATTCATACCTCTTTCAAATCATTTCCTCTTTTATGAGATTTTATTTCAATGAGTTTGAAAGCTTTCATTATTACAAATAGTTCAGCATCAAAGACTTCAGATTCACAGCCTAAATTCCAGAAATCTGAGATAAAATTAATATTATCTTCAGTATAAGCAATGCCTGCGCCTAATCTATTCAAATTCTCATTTTTTGAGTCATCTGAGTAGATCAGAATAGAGTCTTTTATATTAATTGTAGAGATCTTCTTCAAATGCTGTTCATATTCTCTCTCTTTAGATAGTTCACTTATTTATAAGTCTATGAGAGATTCCAGCTTTTCTCTCCAGAGAGATATCTTCTCATGATCAATTTTCTCAACATTTAATGAAGAAAATTGATTCTTAATAAGTGAACATAGTCTATACAGTTGAGAGGGCATTTTCTTTAAAGTATTATTCTCATTTCAATCAAGAAATCTATTCTAACCCAGTTCATTTTCTGAGTTAACTGATGAAAATGAAGAAGAGACTCTTTCTCTGATTATATGATTTGAGCTCATCTTCATGACTCTCAGAGCATAGTTCATACAGGCCTTTTCAAATTGAATAGCAGGAGGTGGAATGGAAGCTTCAATTTCCATTGCTTTAATAGAAGATGACTTGAATGCACTCAGAATTCTTCTCAAAGCTCTATTTTGTAGACTTTGAAAGAGTTCAGTGAAGTTTTCTTGATTATTCCATCAAACTTGAACTTCATAATCAGCTACTGAGATAATACAGGCTATGTATAACTGTCTCATAGCCTGAAAGGATAGACCTCTCTCAGTATTTGATAGTCTGATTATACTATTCAGTAGTCTCTCTGCCTTGATGATTCTTTGTTGAATATGATATTTAAAATTCAGCTTGGAGTTTAACCATACTCCTAGTCATTTGACATTTAAATCAGGTTTAATCTCTTTATTCAAAAGAGTTAGACTTAGTTCTTTCTCATTAAATCTGGGAAAAAAGTGAATTAACTCAGTTTTATTCATATCAAATTGAATTAGATTAATATCTGCTTTAACAAAGATTTCCTTTATTACTTTCTCAATCACTTCTAAGTTCTCTTTGATTGTCTTTGAACTGTAGAGTAGACCAATATCATCTACATAACTTGAAGATCTCACTATTTTCATCTCTCTATTCTTGAATAGATATGCAGTGTATATTGCAAATAAAACAGGTGAGATTGAAGATCCTTGTGATACTTCTATTTTTATCTCAGTTTTATCTTGTTTTCTTTCATCAAAGAATAGTTATATAATTCTTTTAGACATGAAACAATTGACTCATTTTATTAGAGAAAGTGACAGTTTTAACATCTTCAAAGTTTGAATCATCTTAGACTTTGATACATGATTAAATGCATCTTTTATATCAATAAAAACTGCAGTTGAGACCAGGCCTTCATGCTTTACTACTTGAATATCATGAACAACTGAGAGAACAGTATTAATTGTAGAATATTGTTTTCTATCTCTCATTTGTTCATTAAATAGAAGAGAATCACTAATAGAGCTTATAAAAGATAATCTAGTAGCTATTATCTTTTCTAGAATTTTTCTCAAACAGTTCAACAGAGATATTACTCTATATGACTTAGAAATTGAAGCCTTTCTATTAGGTTTTGCAAGGATTACTCCAGTAGCTTCTCTCCAGCATTCAGAATGATAACCATTTTTTAAGAGATTGAAAAAGAGCTCAAAATATTCATTCTTCAAGTAGGAATATGTGTTTTGAATAATTGAGTGATTAATTGAATCAGGCCCTGCAGCAGTTTTAATTGAACTTGAGAATATTGCTAACTCTAGTTCATCATATGTAAGCTCAGATCATTCCCAGTTATTTTCATCAATATATTCATGAAATGACATATTCTCCTCTTCTAAATGTGATGATGAGTTTTGAAAGAGAATTCTCATAAAAGCTTGACATTTTTCCTCAAAAGAATTTACTGTATATCCATTCATTCTGAAATTCATATTCTAAGATTGA
>NW_003101675.1:705827-708792 GCF_000003855.2 Blastomyces gilchristii SLH14081 | reverse complement strand
TGTTTTTCTTTACAATTAGAGCACTTAAGCAGAGTATATTAACATATTTCATCTCTTTTTGAGCATGTTTCCACATTTATACTCCACTAGTTTTATGATCTCTAGCACATTTATACTCCACTAGTTTATGATCTCTAGCACAGAATGTGTATTTTAAGTCTCTGAAACAAGAGATTGCAAAGTATTCATATCTTTGACAGTTTGAACACTGTGTTTGAGCTTTGAGATTCATTCTTGAATCTTTGTATTCATGAACTCTCATTTTCAAACCTGCTACTCTTACTTCAGAGATTCTTAATTATTCAAGTGTTTTTGTATATACTAGAACAGAGGCATTTCTTCTGCTCTGTCTGAACTTAATTGAATTAAGTCATACAGGCTCTTTTCTCAGTTGAATAGAATTGTATTCTTCTAATTCATTTTTAAGAAGCAGTATTTCTTTCTCACAGTCAAAAATTTCAACTGAAATATCATGAAGAATGAATTTGTCTTACTTTTCATCTCTTTTTCAGATAGAATTGTTGTATTCAGTAGAGATTCTATTACTGATTTTCAGAGATTCTCATTCTGAATGAGGAATTCTGCACTGAATTCAGGCATTGTAGTCAAAATAATAGAGTTTTCAAAGAAAGATGACTCAATTGAAGCTATGACTGGTTTTTGAACTTCAATATCAGTCATTAACTGAGAAAAGAACTGCTGATTAATTTCATTTCTAATTCTGAAAATGAGATTTGAGTTTAGCTTGTTTTTTTGTAAGCTCTTCTGATTTAAGACTTTGAGAATAAGTCTTCTATTTCTGAAGATTTGAAAGTTCTTCTCTTTTTACATTTCTTTTTTTTCCTTTCTATGAACAGAGATCTGAGAAATATTCTTCTCAGTTTTCTCAGAATTTCGAGCAGATTTTGAACTAGCAGGTTTGAAGACAGCAGATTCTGCTACTTGAGTATATGTTTTCTTCTGATTTGAAGAAGAAGATGAAGAAGTAGAAGATGAAAAAGAGTCAGTGACTATACTGAAAGATTTCAATGTTTTTTGAATTGTGTTTGAAATTCCAAGTTTGAACTTGATCACTTCTTGTAGTTGTCTAGCCTGAGTATGAAGAATTAACAGAACTTCTTCATTCTTCTCACTCAGACACTGTTTTTCAAGAATTTTGCTTGCTTTTTTCAGTTCCTGTATTTCAAGAACTTGTTGTTTCTCTATTTCTTCCTTCTTTCTTCTCTTTAGAATTTCAATCTCAGGAATGACATCTGAGAAAACATCTTTTTTCATATCAACTGAGTGTACTCTTGAACTCATTTTACTCACTGAATGAAAAGTTGATCAGACTGTTTCAATTGAGAGATTTATCAGTATATTTTCAAATGAAAAGTTGATCAGACTGTTTCAATTGAGAGATTTATTAATCTATTTTCAAATGAAAAGTTGGTCAGACTGTTTCAGTTGAGAGATTTATTAGTCTATTTTCAATTGAAAAGTTAGTCAGACTGTTTCAAAAGAAGAATGAAAGACTTTTATGTATAAAACATCTGATTTTTTTTTTCACACTAGTTCAGTAACTAGATTAGATTTTTGAAGAGAATCTAATAAACTAAAAGTGATTTTTAAGATAAATCAATAAAATCTTTACAAACTCTTTCTTGAGATACAGTGAGGAAAAGTATGATATCAATTGATAATAAATCAGATAATATAACAGTTTTTGAGAGAAAAACTGACAAAAAATAAGTCAATTTTTTGCAGAGAAATTGATTAAAACTATTCAATTTTATTCTAAATCATTCAATTCTTCTCACACAATAAGTGTGCAACTCAAATCAGTCAATAAAAAGTGTAAAAGAGAATTAAGTATTAATGAAAGCTCTTCAGCTACTGAAAAAGTAATTCTTACTTAAAAGAATATGAAATTATGACAGAAAATAACTCTGTTTTTAATTCTTTATAAGAATATTGTGTAAAACCCAGAGAAAAACACCTTACTTTTTCAAGAGAAGTAAAAAACTATTTCTAAGATCTTTTTTTTTTTTGCATTAACTGCTGCAGAAGAATGAGATAGAAACTGCTAAGATATGTACTACTGTATACTCTCTATCAAGACTTTCCCTCTTCAGAGTCTTGATATTATAGAGAATATAAGTCTGTTTCTATATGATAATGTAAATATTGCCAGCGGGATGTAGAGGAACTGGTTATTTATATCTCAAAATAGAAGACTTTGTCAATGATTATATTAATATAGAGTTAATTCTCAAATTCAATAGAAACCTAGTGTTGCTGTTCTCAATCTCTTGCAGAATCTATTGAATATTGAGATATTAAAACTAGATTTAATATATCTCACTGTGCAGGGATCAAAGGCTCAGTCAGACCTTGAGATATACTGATTTTATAGTTGTTGGTGTGCTGTTGACTCATTGTTCACTGATTATGTATTGAATGCTGTTGCTGAGGTATCTTTTTGTATCATTCTGCTGGGGATGGGCCAGATTGAGAGGGGTAGTACAAGGGTGAGACTTGGTGTTGAAGTCTAGATACACAGGCGACGGACCGTGGAGGTTGCACTTCAGAAGAGTCTGTTGATTATGTGCTTGATATTATCACTGAGGTATCTTTTTGTATTTTTCTGCCGGGGATGGGCCAGATTGGGAAGGGCGGTACGAGGGTGAGACTTGGTGTTGGTGTTTTGGAACATCAAAGATGGACAGGGTTTTCGCGGAGGTCGCTCCTCAGATATCTCCACAACTACAGGTCGGGGATCTTCCAAATTGAGAAGATTGGTGCATATGGCTAGGTCACTTCACCTTACAATTTGTATGGCACTCTGGCCCGGGGTTGTGGTGTGGTAGGGGAGACAGGGGATAATCCCACACAGGAGCTTCGAACAACGTCCAGTCACGTTTGGCTGGATACTCACACACACAGGGTATGCGGTCGCGATGGGTCAGATGCTCATATGCTCATA
>NW_003101675.1:636276-705727 GCF_000003855.2 Blastomyces gilchristii SLH14081 | reverse complement strand
CGGGTTCTTATTCGAAAAATCGAGCGAGTTCGTGGTGGAGCGGTTGTTGTAGTGAAGTTTTGATGACACCGTGCTGAGAACTCCGCATATAATCTCTCTCTTTCAAAATATCTTCATCATTTAACTTTCACTTTATAACTTAAAAATATAACTTTCAAGCTTAAGAAGTTGAGAAAAGAGCACTCTAAAACTATTATCAATACAATTTTAAGCTTATATAAGAAAAAAACACTCTTTTCTATTTATATCTCAACTTTTGAAACTGTTTTACTCAATCATATTCTTTATTATCTATCATTGAAAGCATCAGAATTCTAAGAAATATTTCTCAAAATGCTTTTAAAAATTTTTTACACTCTCTGCTTAAAATCAATAGTATCTTATTCTTTATTTTAAGAAGTATTAATTTTAATCTCTATTCATATTTCTCACATTTTCAAAATCTGAATCTCAACTCTCTCATAATACTGCAAGACAGTATTTTTTTAACAAAAAAAGAATAAATAATATATCTTCAAATCTCAAAAGAAGCTCTATTTAAAGTTTATATATAAGAACATTTGAAGAGTTTTTGATATTAAATATAGAAATTGAACAGATAAAGCCTCAGTGACTGAATAATTAATATAGTCACTTAGTAGCACCTTGATGTGAGAAACTAAGATATGTGAGTTCAAACCCCGCAGAGAATACATTAAATTCAGAACTCAAGCATCTCAGATTTCTAATAAATACAGAGATGTATAAATTACTTTCATAAATTGCTCTATGTTTCTGAGCTGAGAAGTTATTATTGCATGTATCTAATTGTTACTTCTTTGTATGTTTCTATGTTCTTGTTATCTTGACATTATCTTAACATCTGTATTTCCTTCTGTATAATCAACACTTGACCTGTATTTAACATCACGCAAGGACTCATTATAAGCTCCGCTTGCATATAAGTATAATGAAAGAATAATAATAATAATAATAATAATGAACAGATAAAAATAATATCTGTATAAGCTACTTAGACAAAGTTATATTTGAGATTGAATTGAATATATCAAGTCATTGAGTTTTTTACTTATATAATAAAGTCTTTCAGAGTTAATATCTGATTTTTACATTTAAATTCAACTGAATCAAAGTGTCTGTATAAGAAGCTATAAGCTGAGATTTTAAATCAAAGCTTGTATTCATATTATTTAATATCTGAATGAATTCTAAGAGATATATTAAGATTATACTTCTTCATAAATATTCTCACTGTATTTATATTTTTCAGAAATGTGAAATTTCTCTATGTGTAAAGAATGATGCTAAATATCATATCTCTAAGCTTGTAAAGAACTGAATGAAGAATTAATAGATAAATTAAATAAATTAATTTACATAATACTCTGATTCTAATTCTATAGAGAATCTCTGAGTTATTATAAAGCAGAGAATTTTCAAGATAAAATATAGAATACAGTCAGAAGTAGTGATAAGAGTTAAATTATAAAAGATATAAAATACAATTACACGGAAGAAGATACAGACTTTAATAAGATTAATTCTGCATAGAATGCAGGCTGTCATTAAAATCAGATATAAAATAATTAAATATTAAAAAAGGAAACAGTATACAGATATTCTCTATTGAATTAACTTCTCTAATCATGTATATAAAGCTATATTAAATACTTAGTCAAGATTGTATTTATTAAATAGAGAATGGGGTTGATAACTAGATTCTCCGCGCCGAGCCGCTACTACACTGACTTATTGAACACTAACGTAATTAATCACTCAACGCTCACTTACACTCAACACCCGCTCAATCTTCATTTTTTCATTCATCTTCAAACACTTATAACATGCACTATGAAGCAGTTATACAAGTAGTAATTAATGATTTTAATACACAATTGATCTCTAATTACACTGAGACTGCTAAAAAATATGAAATCAGTTGATATACATTATCACAGTATTATAGACATGTTTAAATATTAAGAAAGAAAGCAAGCTCTACTCACTATACAAATATCACACATTTATAAGAAGAATAGCTTCTTTTTTGTATTAATTAATTAACAGATCACAGTTTTTCTTGTACATCTCAAATGCTTTATAACCTCATTATTGAGATTCTAAAAGTATCTATTAAAATTAACTGAGTATTATTATTCTATCAGTGTTATAAGAATATAATCAAGTTACTTTATCTTTAAAATATTGATTGAAAATACAAGATTGTAGATAATTTAATATATTTTAAGCATTATTTTAATCTTATAATAGATTTCTTTCTTCTACTGATTTTTTATTTCTTACTAATTAATTTATAGCAATAGATAAAAATCACTTAATATAATATTAAATCTAGAAATATTTACAACTTTGATAAGAAAGAATTTCTATTAAAACTTATTCATACTCTTAAATATATTATATTAATTACTTCACTCTTATCTACTTTTATATATTAAGAAGAATTAAGAAATATATAAAATACTTAATTAAAGAATTTTAATAGTGAAAAGAATCAGATTTATTTAGTATATTAAAAAATAAATAAAGTAATAATAAATATAAATTTATATAGTTAAAGAAGATCTTTGAATCTTATATAAAAAAAAGCAGAGTATGAATATAAACTTTTTATATTCAATAATCATCTCTCTTATATTAATATAATATTTATCAATTATATAGATTATTATTAAATTCTATTTACTATTTTTTCTTCTCATTCTACATACTGATTACAGTTATTAGATATTGAAATAATTGAATTATTAAGTAAATCATACTTTAATTAACTAAATGAATAGATGAGAACTGAAATAAGATTTATATACACTATAAAGAGATCCTTTTAACAGCTATTTAATACTATATAAAAGAAAGTAGTTATATCTTTAAATATTATATCTGTATTCACTACTACTAATCTATATTTATTTAATTTAGAATAGATTCTTAAAAAGCTTGTAATATAGTCTTATACTCTCTTAGATATATAATATTAATCAAGAATCTCTACTTCTATTATTAATATATAGAAATTAATAAAGAGAGTTAAATAGTAACAGTATTAAATATTTAATAATCTTAATTAAGTAATTTATACAGAGAAAAATCTTGCTCTTAATAAAGAGATTCTTCTAATAAAGAATAGAAAGCTATAGTAAGCTCTTAATTAAGAGAGAAGATATTATAATTATAATAGAGTAACAAGCTTATTAAATTCTTTAAATTTATTATTAACACAGTTCTTTTTATCAGTAAAGATATAGATTATATATAAGAAAATAATCACTTCTAAAGCTGTTAAAAAGAAAAAGTAGACTTATAAAAATGATGTTAAGTTATAATATACTATTCTTAAGAAATAGAAGAAAGTAAATATTATAAAGAAGAGAATAAAGTAAAAGACAGCTTATCAGATAGTAAAGTAGTAAAAAGATATAAATAAAACTATAAGAGCTGTTTAATAACAGATTAAAAAGAAGCTTAGAGATGTAAGAAAAACTTAAGAGTAAAAAGAGAAGAAAGAATAAGCTATTATACAGTAGTAATTATAATTAAATAAAAAAAAGATTAAAGAATTTAAAAGTCATCTTTCTAATTAAAAAAGTGAATTCTTAATTTTATAAACAGTGATTAAATGATATTTTTAAAGCTCTGTCAGAGTACTTATAAATTCACTATTAAAGAAATTTAATAATATCATAATCTCTACTGCTTTAATAACTACTTACTTATTAAATCTATCTTTATTCAAGATTTCATGTTTTAAATAAGTTATTAAGCTTAATAAATATTCACAGCATTAACTGTATATTTTTATATGTAATTTTCTATATATATTTTCATCATATAATACATCATCTTAAAATCTAAATTTATCGTTAAAATATCATTGAAAATATTTCATTATTGTGATGATGAAATGGCTGATATTGAGTGTAAGCAGGCGTTGAGTGATTGATTACATTACTGTACTTGAAACTTAATTTGCGGAGTGAAGCGAAGTAATATGTTAGATGCTTTCAAAACCTGATTAGAATAGAAGATGAGATCTTGCAGGTCTCATTCTGTGATATAATTAGTTAAAAAAATGCACATCTTATATAACCGCCTGTAAAGAAAGCCGCAATGATCTGTATAGATAGTTATCACTTATTAAGCAGGTAATTACAGGTTCAATTGCTGCAATTTCTACTGCTGTAATATAATAAAACACTTTTTATAGAAATGTAATATAATCTATCTGTACAAAGATTCAATTCTTTATTTATAATTCATATTAATTTTATAAATTCTTTATTTTCTTGTTTATAATAAACACAGTTATAAATTTATACAGTTTTTACAATTAAAGAATTAACTGTAAATAGTCTTTTTTTTTATATTCTGTATAAATATAGCTTCAGATTTTTACAGTTTTTACAGTCAATTTAAACTATTCTATTAAACAGAGAATTGCATACAACATTAAAAATAAAGATAAAAATAAAGATAGAGAAAGAGATAAATATAGAGAAATAAATGAAAATACAGATGAAAATAAAGAAAAGAGAGAAGAAGAAAGAGAAGAAAAAAAGAAGAAAAAAAATTTATTATAATTACTAAATAAAATCTCTCTTTCTAGAAATTATTTACTGCTGTTTTTATAGTGTTAGTCTTTATTAGTTCTTTTAAATATCAGATCAGAGATAATAGTAAGTTACTTAATATTAAAAATATTAAGATTTAATATTTACACTCTCAGAATATCTCATTTCAAAGAAAATTAAATCATACTCAGAGTCTCTTAGAAATGACTATTAAATTTATTAAAAATAATTAAATAGTTTATGAGTTCTATAAGTGTTTTTTTTTTAAAAAA
This sequence comes from Blastomyces gilchristii SLH14081, assembly GCF_000003855.2. Lineage (NCBI taxonomy): Eukaryota > Fungi > Ascomycota > Eurotiomycetes > Onygenales > Ajellomycetaceae > Blastomyces > Blastomyces gilchristii. The sequence continues at coordinate 700,863 of NW_003101675.1, read as the reverse complement.
AAAATAAATAATAATAATAAATAAAAAATTAGTTATTACAGAGCACAAATTAATCATTTATAGATAAGAATGATAATGATGAAAATATTTGATTCTACTACATTGTGATCTTTCTGTAGAAATGGTTTTCTAATGTGAACTAGCTCTGCAATACCTAGCAGCTGCACACCAAGACTTGTGTGCTACAAAAACATTTTTTTGTGATAGCTCAAATCAAATCTTCTGACAGAATTTTTCATAGTGAAAGTCTTGATAGTTGCTTCAGCTACTGCAGTTATATTTCTCACATTCTATATAGAGAATCTTGCCAGCTAGACTATATCATCATACACCACAAGCATCAAGCGCTCGCTTACACTCGCCTTGCTGCTTGCCCAGTCCCCTCTACCACCACCACCACCACCTCTACCGCCCCCACCACTCTCTTCCACCCCGTATCACCCCTATCAACATTATCAGATTAATCAGAGCTGTACAGGCCGCAGAGCCAGCTGGTCAATCCACCCATGAATTCAAAGAGGTGCACATGACATCACATGAGATCATGTTACAGTGCATTTAGCAGCACATGCCATGAACACAGAGATCAAAAATGAACATAGACAAGAGTATAAGGAATGGAAATACTGTAGAGAATGTATGAAAAGAGCAGAATGAAAAAAAGAATGAAGATTTGAGGATTGATCTGAGCTGTATGAGCTGGAGCATTCAAATATTTTTGATGAGGTGCCTGTGATGTCATGTTCCAGCATTTTTTGCATGGAAAAGTTGGTGTTTCTAGAATAGAGAGCTGTTGATTCTTCTATAGAAACTCAGGGGCTTGAAACAGTGATAAGAAATTTTCAAAATCAAAAGCTTTTTGAATCTGACAGTAGCAATTATTGAATCGCCTAACGTACAACATTAACATGTTTATGCCTATTAACCCCCGTCCTTGAAATCAAACCGAAACATGCGGATGTCGTCCACTTCAAGTGAACATGTGGTATGTGCCAACTCCAATTTCAGAATGTGCGTTTTCATCTCGTTCCGAGAGCAACAAAACAACGCGACTGGATGATGCGAGTTAAAAGTAAGAAGTCAAAAAGTCCAACCAAGGTTAATAAATAAGAGATTCGCTCTGCAACTCTTCCTGCCCAGGGTCAGGGTCGTGTGACCATGGTTCTCCAAATACAAAAACGCAAGGAAAAATTAAGGGCATTCGCATGCCATGCTTCTTTTCTTCAGTTTTCCTGCTGTATGTTTTCCCGAAATGAGGTTGTACATCCATTCTCCCAGTTTATACCGTTAGAAAAACGTGAAGAGAGAAACCGAAAAGAGTGGCCATCAACTACGCCCCCCCTCCCGGGCCAAAAAAAAAAAAAAAAAAAAAAAAGCAAAAAAAGCAAAAAAAAGTCAAAAAAGGGGGTGTATTTATTACGTCCAAGGGATATCTGAATTGAAAAAAAAAAGAGTAGAAAGGTGTGTACACATGAAAAAAGATCAGGCCAAAAACTATTGACGAGTGCGAATAAAATGATGGAAAGAGAAGAATCAAGGGAGTATCATGGTCGTCAAATCGTAACGCGTAAGAGGGTCTGTTTACCAATTATGGCGAATAAAGCCTTCCAGTACAAGAAAACTAGCCCTGAGAAGTAACCGTCTTCGTCTTGGAACTATGGGCCCACGAGAGGAAATCGAACTTGTCCTTGGGAGTTTCACGAGCCAAAGCTGGGTTGGGCTCTCGAGGGCTACTACGCTGGAGGGGCTGTTCTCTGGGCTCCAAGACTAGGGAGCGTCGATAGTAATTCTGAAAGCTTTTCTCTCCCGCAGAACGGACGCGAACGAGCTGATCCTGTATCCAAGTCTGCAGTTCAGGAACTTCAGCAAGTCGGTACGGTATCTGGAAACGCTGAAGTTCACTGATGATCTTCGCTGTTTTCATATGTTTATCAAAATTAATGACCAATTTGCTTCCATCGCCAGTCGGGAGTGCTCGTGTGTCTTGATTTCCGTGGTCCACGAAGGTCAGGTCGGTTAGGTAGGTTCCGACAAAAGGTAGGCATGGAGGCACATGGCCCTGCAACCGTTGTCTAAGAACAGCATAGTTTCTAGAAACATCCACAATTTCCCTCAATTGTTCCAGCAAAATCTTCGTCTTGTGTGAAACCAGCTCCCAAGTGCGTCTCAGCCGAGAAATGGTAGAGGAATTAAGGGAGCAGATAATCGCCATTAGAGAATCGTAGTTATTCAATTCCAAGCATTTAGACGCGACCTTGACCCATTGTTTGATGATAACGGCTCTCTTTTTGGGCTCCTCTTGTTGTAAAATACAATCGGCTACGAGATTAGCTAGGTCTGTCGACAACGTCGACATGGCTCGGACATTAACTGCGAGAGATCCTGATTTTTCATCCACTCAGCACCTAGCAGTTCTTCTGGAAGGATGGAGCAGAATATCCTAGACTCCTTGAGCGTAAACTGTCGCGCCAGTTCCAAAGCATCAAAGTCCAGTATAGTGATAGGCTGACCCCCAGCTTTCCATTGTTTCAATAGGTTTAGTTGGCTCTTAGATATGAGTGGTGGTGGAAGAGGAACATCGGGGCTAACATATTGGCCAACAGCCGTATTTGTTTTGCCCATGGAAGACACAAGCCGTGGAACCACTGGGCCATGCACAGTGGATACCTTTTCTGCAAGGTCCACAAGCCGATTCCCCGCCGAGGGCAAGACGAGCATCAGTTTGCTCCGAGCAAACTTCAGTATTGAGGGAAGAGCGACATCATCACAGTCATGGCGCCAATGTGACTCAAGCCAACCCTTAAAGATATTGTAGACTCGAAGACGAACGGGACCAGCAGCTTCGGGATTATCCCCAATATAATCATAACGATCCATCAACGCTTCAGCAAAGTCGGTAGGCGTTGCAAAGTGTCGAAACGTGAGGTAAAAGGTGGAAACAAAAAGAGCATCGGGGGTGGATTGGTGAGCAGTCAGTTTTTCGATGAGGGCCCTAAGGCTACCTCCGATTACCTGGCCGTCCTTGAACATGAGCTCCTGGGCGTAAGTCTTTTCCAACAAATTCTCCCCATCATCGCCTTCCTCGATTAGGGTTGACTGAGAACTCTGTAAGCTGCTGTGGGCAACGGCGGATGGGAGTGGTTTGTTGAAATCGGGTGTTGTGACTCGAGTCGACGCCTGGGAAACAGTACTCACCTCCGAATCTCGAATACTGTCCACGTAAGTCGTTTCGCTTGCTACACTTGTCAAATCCGCCGTCGTCCCGGCATAGCACATATCTGAGGGATGGGAATCTTCAGGGGAAGTAGCATGGTAAGGAGCAAAAGCATTGCTATGTTCAGAAGAAGCAGAGGCATCCGCAAGATGATCGTATGAAGAAATATCCAAGTTCAGTGGTTCGCCTAGCGCTGAGGTTGGTGTTTGGGCCATTGCGCTGGTGTATTCAGAGGATGGAGTAGCACCACCAGTCAGGTCCGGGGTAAAAGGGAGTTGTTTGTTTGGTATTAGGATGCGTGGCAAGGCCGACCGCACAGAGACCTCATTGCCATCATCCACATTTTCCATTTGGTCATCTCCATTTGCTTGATCTTCCGAATCATCAATGTACCGGCTGTCAGTAGAGCTTTCATGCTTGTCCGGATTCAATCCAGTAATACCGAGCCCTATACTTTCTAGCTCAAAATCACCACTCAGCTCAAATATATATCTTGCCTTCGCAACACAGTCGCCAGCTCCTCGAACACACCCAGTCACTGCATCAACAAGCCTCTTTCCCTCATCTGGCATGAATACAACCTCGTCGTCTGTGGCGTTTGCTGGTCGAAAGACATCCCGAGTTGCATGGACAAGCTCCGTAATCCTATCATACAACGTATTTTTAGATCGTTCCAGGAGGTCCGAACGATGGAGATCCCGCTCGCATATAGTTCCGACTATCGTGAGCAATGTTCGACAGGACTGCGTTGCCTTTTGTGTCGTCAGAAGAAGTTCGGTCGAAGACCGAGATTGAAGATGGAGACCAATAAATGAACCAAGCACACCAAGGAATTCATCGTAGGCGGAGGCAAGTAGCGTGGAGGCAAGCTTAGGATTTTGAGTGGAGGATGATCCGTTGTAAGATATACGGTGTGAAATAGATATCCTCTTGGGCTGGATGGATTGCGGTTTTCGAGCATTATGGGCGTTGTACAATCCTGCCTGCTCGATTGAACCGTGGGTACCCTCCGAGTAGTCCCCTTGGTCTAGATCGGTGCTGACCCCATTGATGCTAAAGGATAAACCAGAGGAAACCGTAGATCCCATAGTAGGCCCGGGCGAGAACGACGCGTCCACAGGTGGTGTTAATGGCACGTCGTATATATCGTGGCCGAGGCTTACGGATGGAACATCCAGCTCTGCGATGGCTCTACTTAGACCAATCTCTTCATTCCAGACATCCAGGAACCGTACTCCTCGGGTAATGATTTTGAAAGCTTTGAACAGCATCTGGTCGAAGATCGTGTCCAGAGACCCATCAAGTTCCCCGCCATTCGCAACATCTTGTAGTTTTTTTGCTAGTTTTACCAAGGAGGACAGATCTGAAAGGAGCGCCTTTCTGTTTCTCCGCAAGTTATCAAATTTCTGGACTAAGTGGCAATCTCGTGTCAAGCATTCGGATTTTTCCTAGTCATCTCGATCAGTTGGAGTTGAGGTGAAGGGACAATAAGTTTACTAACCAGTAAAAACCGTACACCAGCTATCAGTCCCCTCATATAATCTTGATTGGTAAACTGATGGAGGGTGGACACGGACCCCCCACGAATAGTGTCCCAAAAATCAGTCAACGATTTTAGCAAGGGTCGCATAGGAACCTGGTCGTATGCCTCGCAATAGTTTGTCGGCAACCAGCCACGAGCACCGCTGTCCAGCAAAGTACCATCAGCCCAGCCGTTGGTATGAATTGAATGCACCAGGATTATATCCCCTTGGTCCAAGGGTAGAGTAACCGTCGATGAAGAAACTCCTGCATTCGGTTGGAAGGGGTAGAACGCGCGCAGGTAATTGTGGAATATGGAGACGTCATGACTGCGCCGCTCAACAATATCTTCCAGCGAGCTATGCGGCGTTAGAGGGGGCGTTACATGCATCTGTGATGGCAGTGGGGAAAACATATTGCTCGGGATAATGCGGTTAGGAAGGGGCACGATGTGCATTTGTGCATGAGCTTTGCCTTTCAGAACGTTAAGGGGAGCAACATGGTCATCAAGAATCTCCATGGATAATACACCAGAAACGTCAATCCTTTAAACTCCGAGAAGCGTTGATAACAAGAGCTCTATTATCTTTGCGAACGGATACAATCACACATTGTCCATGGACTGGAGAAGTCCAACCGGTCGGTTTTATGCGGGGAGGGAGTTTGATCGTCAACGATTGAAAACCTGTGGATACGATGTTAGGATCCCCTGTGGATTATTCGACTTCTTCACAAAAGTAATCAGGTGTTTACTCAAACCGGAATCCTTTGGTGATGGCAATTGGAGTATATGTCAAGCGGAATGTGCGATGTAGTAACGGATGAACGATTGCGAGGGACGTACCAGCAACAAGAGAAGGTATCGATAGATTCGATTTCGGGGGTAGTGAAGGATGACAGTCAATTCGCTTGGCGGCCTGCGTCGTTTATCATTCTAAATGGTGATACTTATGCTGCTGTTATCTTATTCGCCCAGTTTATTGTCCAGCGGCAGACAGACAGACAGTACACGCCAGTATCCAGACTGCGTTGTTGGCGAGCAGCAGAGATGGAGAGATATGTCCCAAAAAGGGAATACGTCGGGAGGGGCAACGACACTCAGTGTCAACACGATGGATGCCCGCAACGACTCGCACGAATATTCAAGGTAGTATACTACCAGACAGCAAACCTGGCCAGTTCATTCAAGGCGAGGGATTAATGAATCAGGTTTTCTCCCAGGAAAACGGAGATCGACGGGGTAAGTACACTACCGGCAAAGGCAGAACGGCAGCTATGGGGTATATGCACAAGAAAGAAAAGCCCACAGCACAAGCATGGACAGAGAAAGGAAGCAAAACAAGAAACTACCTGGGGTTTACCAGAGAGAGATGAGAAAGCAAGAAAGGAGAAGGAAGAAGCAAAGAGAGTGAGAGGCGAGTGTCTGGTGGAGAAGCCTACTGAGGGAGCGAGCAGTGGAGCGAGAAACCAAGTAAGTACAAAAACACAACAACCGAAGCTTAGACTGGACCCGGTGTGGAGGCTACATTTTTAGTCTACTTAGGTTCAAGATTGGCCGTTCCAACGTTGGTGGTAGCGCGTGTGGAGAGAACAGCGGTAGCTTTAGCTTTGCTCTGATTCCGCTCGAGGCCCCTTGCCTTGAGAAACTCGAAAGTTGACGGCGACAAGGTGGCTTGCTCTCCCGGTTCCCGTCCCAAGAATGTCTCTGCGCTAAGCTGGGCTAGCGTACTCTTCTCCCCTGGGTTCTAGTATGCTCAGTGACTCTGACAGTCCGGTATCAGATTATGCCCACTAAGCGTGCCGGACCCTCGTCTAAGCCCCCAACCTCATCATGAACAACCTCGCTACGTGAGGTAGGATGAAGGTCGGCCATCAGTTTGGAGACCCCCGAGGAATGATCCGCGCGCTCTCACTGCGGGGAGGAAAGAAACTTCGCATCAATTGGAATCCAGGCGCATGAGGCGGAAGCGCAGTTGAGGGCACGGGGTTCTCAAGCTGTCGTCACAAGTTGGAGGTTACAGCGCGGAAACCCCCCAAGCTAGTCTAACGGGCAACTGTGAGTGGCGGAATTGGGAATTTCCTCCCCAGTCGAGGGCCCCAAGGTCACCCCCTTGCAGGGCAAAGAAAAGTTAGCCTGGAATTAGAAATTTTTACAAAACCTTTCACGCTTCGGAACCCGCTATCCCCAATAGAAGGGATACTCTCAGTCCTCGCTGTAGTAGAAGCTTTCGAGGCCCAGGATTCAGCTAGTTCTTCCCCGGCCAAGCATTGTCGAGCTTACGAAGCCAAGAAAATTAAGAAGGGTTACGACAGGCTCAGCAACCGAGCAAGAGAGAATTACGCTTTGGCGTTCAAGTCAGGAGTCCCGAATGGCGGTTGCTACTGGCTGACGCAGCCCATCACGATCCCGTGGCTGGCCCGGCTATCACTAGTATCCTGGTCAATAAGGGCCCTGAGCATAGACTGTGTATAATGCATTTTTGATCCTGGAAGGCCAAACTCAAAGACGTCCTTCGTGCATAATATATTGCATTCTCCCACCAAGGCACCGCTGAACAGATGCTGCATGATGGACGCGAGAGCCCGATTCGGCGACTCCCAGGAGCAATTGGGCAAGAAGAGGGAAACCCCAGATGCCAACGCCCAAGGACCAATAAAATTTTGCAATTCAATAGCCTGAATTTTGGAAGGGTCAAACCTCATCCACTAGTTACTGTTTTCTTCCGACAGGAAGATTATTCATTCGACTTAGAAAAATTGCAACACAGTTCCATAGACGGCATGGTTCCTCTGACACGATGCCGGTCCCCGAAACCTTAAAATCCGCCCAACAAGCCAAAGACGTTCTGGGCGCAGAGTGGCTTGCTTGGATTTCTGAGAGATCCGAAAGTTTTTGAAGAGTTTCTCATAAGGTTTACCCAGACAATGATATTGCTCGTACTCATCCCCTTCCCCTTTCACAAACAGTAGTAAATCATTCATTTTGTGTGAATATAATAAAAGCAAAGGGAACGAGCAATAAGAATTCTAGCCGGTGACAAAGCTTACTTACACAGAATTATAAACAAACTTGCTTCGATCTTTCTAATTCACATGGTCAGAGATATCTTCTTTCAAGCCTATGGCGTTCAAACTCCCAGCGGTGCTCCAGCCAAGCATATCAAGGATGTGATGATCGCTGGGCATCAAGCAGGATATCGCTCATGCAGCTGCAGGAAGAAGACCGATCAAACTTCATCTAAGGCTGGTTCTGCTTCTGCAACAGTAGCTTGACTTGTCGACACATCCCTAGAGCTAACATTACTCTGCAGCAACAATTGATCTATCATCATATTCTTCCTACAAGTGTCTCAACTGTCCCTCATTCAGTGATCAAGTTCTTGAACCTCAAACATGAAATCTCTGGGAGCTAACAGGTAAAAATCACAAAATAAGGCCGCCAGAGGGAGACTGAAAAAAAAAAAGAAAAAGAAAAAAGGGAGATCCATTCGGTTTCTCGGCAGAGATAACATTTGCATTCAAACACATCTCGTCTCAAATATGTATCTTCTTCCAAGATAAGCTGAAACTGACCACACACTCTGATACAAGATGGGGAAGACCTTGCGTCCTAATCGCTAACTCAGGGGGGAGTTCGCCGATTTTATTCTCCAGATGGCTGGATATGTACCCCGTACAGGGTGCATACACAGTCCCTCTTTGGATTCCTGTTCCCAGATATCGCTACACTTGATTCCTTTGAAAATTTGAAAAGATATTGATCCTGAAATATGTTTAAAACAAACTAATTTCTATATCACTACACCATATATAGCTCCGACCATCGCATTCTCTTAGTAGCAAGTGATAATGCTTCATATCTCTATCTTGCGGTTGGTACACATGTCCATGGACATCCCCGTACTCTGTACATACATAAGAAATATAACCCAGGGACTCCGGGCAGTCATAACTCGATCTTGGCGGCATCTGCAAGCCCTGAACGTCCGCAAGTGTGCAGGCTCATCACATCATTGTTGCTTGGCCGAAAACGCCTGCATAAATCGTTTTTCAGTAATCCGTACTCCGTACACCAGACGAGCGACACCGACTGGGCAGTTTCTTATCAACCCGCCCAGTAACGAAATGCGCAATAGTTGCCAAGAGAGCCAAGTCGAGATTGAAGCTGCTAATTAGCAGCGTCAGTATTCCATCCCCCGGCCATAACTAACTGATTGAGTCTCCTCAATTGCATACTCAATCTCAAATATCCTCCACAGAAAGGCGTGGGCTGCGAATAACAACAATCGGGAAAGCTTGGGCATCGGGAAATGTATGTGTATCACACTCCCTCACAGCTAATTGGTGGTAAGAGCTGTGAGAACTTGTTCTGTCTAGGCATTAACTGTTCGAAACGAGAAGAGCAAACCTTGAGCTTCTCCCCATGTCCCAGAGGATAAAAGGGGTTGCGCCCACTTGAATAGGGTGATCCAGGTCTTTGGAAATGCTCCGCTAAACTCAGGTTTAATAGCTTATTAGTGGGCCGCCGTCGGCCTATAGTCTAACCAGAGTTGGAAAGCTAGCAGACGCGGGCTTGTTATCAAAGTCAGCCACAAAAGTCTCCAAAGGGTTTGCCCCTTTTTTCGAAAGCAGTTCTCAGATAGCCCGGCGCCGTTCAAAAGTTGCCGAGAGCTCAGGTTCCCGCTCTGGAATAATATTTTTGGTTAGTTACCCTCGCCCTCAGGAGAATTGTTATCAATTTGCTCTTGAAGCCTGATGGGACTTGTCATTGTGATTCAAAGGTGCCTGAGCCAGCGTAAGATTATGGGCGTACGCTGGCTCCTTATGTGTAAAATAATTAGTGGAGCTGCTAGAGCTGCTTACATTTGTAAGTGTATTCAGAAGCAGCTGCACTATTATCCAGCAGTCAAATGTTCTTCTAAACCGCATCATCTCTCATCAAATCCAGTCACACCAGGAAGCAGAAAACTGTGTATACAGAAAACTTGACCTCGCTAAGTGCGCCACTTGACCTCGTTATGTAAGCTGACCTCGCAAATGTGGCCCGTGCCATTACCTGACCTTGCACAATATAAAAAATGCTTACTTCTTCTCTTTTATTGAATGATTTTTCATAGTTTGTCTATTATATTATATACATTTCTGACAATAATCTCTTATTTTTAAAACAAATATTATTATAACACTTATATCAGTCAGTTTATTAATAGTAAGTGAAACATTTTATAAAATATAATTAGAACTTATTTTTCTAATTGTAAGAGGTCTACGCTGAATAGATCAGTATAATATTTATAGATCTTATATAATAAAGTGAAAAACATTAAAGAAGAAAAAGAAAGAGAAAGTGTGAGAATCAGTGATCAGAGTGAATATTTATAGATATACACAGTGTGTATACAGTGAAGCTTTGAGATGAAAGAATAGAAATTCTGTGAGTTTTTCAGTGAAATCTATAGAGTGTAAAGAAATAGTCTATATAATAATTAGATGCAGTCTGTCACATTAGTCTCATTTCTTCTCTGATTATATTTAGTTCTCATCAGTCAAGAGCTGCTGTCTCAGATAATAGAGAACTTGAAGTTCAGATCAGATAATTATAACTGAGTTATTTTATAAAATATTATCAGCTGCAGCTGCAGAGTCTCTGATTAAGAATGTCTTTAATCTCTTATTCAGGTTTATTATCTTCTTCTATAATCTCTGATAGCTGTTAGTCAGAAATCAGTTAAGAAGAAAATAAATTAATGACAGCATGATAAAGTAAGCTTATATGAAAGACATTATAAATTTCTGATAATGTGTTAAGATAGTAGTTATGACTATTTAGAACTTCTATCACTTTATACTTGATATGATAATAATTCAGTGTATAAGATAAATGTATAATCTATATATTCTTGAGATTTAATTATATTAAGTCTTCTATCTTATATTACTCAGTGAGATCTCATTAAATATTGATTTAATTCTCTTGATTTTATTTCACAGTTGTCATAGAGATATCTGCTCAGTCACAGATATTTTAAAGCTTTATTACTATATTATCAGCAATCTGAATTGAATTGCAAGAATTCAGTGTGAAATGTATGATTTCTAGAAGATTCAATACTTTTATATAATAATTATATGTAAGAAAGAACAGACTTATATCTGTTAAAACAGTATCTCAGCTGTTGATAGCAATCTCTGCATGTAGAGAAAGATTATATTAATTATCTTATAAATAATTGCAGAACTTATAAAGATAATTCTTTACAGTCTGAATTATTCATTCTGATATATTATCAGTTTCAGAGTGATAGATAGTTGATAAACAGCATATAATCTTGAGAACTTGACAGATTCTTGTTTAAAGAGTACTTATGAATTGATAGCTCTGATCTGATACTATAGATCTCAGAAATTTATATATTTAATAGAACAGACTTTATAGAAAAGCTTCAGTGACTTGTTCAGTACTCATTTTAGTACAAGATTTTAATATTATATCTTTACTCAATTAGTTTATAATAATCAGAACATTCTTATAATTCTTACTCTCAGAGAGATTAATAGTGAAGTTAATTACTATATCTTATCAGATTAGACTGACTGTGTGACCGTGTCTGAGATCAGAACCAGATTTTTTGATAGTTTCATTATCAATTCAACTGATCTCATTACACAGTTTTAACATTAGATAGTAGTCTCATACTGTCTCAGTGAGACTTACTGTCTACTCTTGTCACATTTTTCAAATGAGATCATGATTTTCACTTCTCAATTTAAATTATTGTTATTTCTTTAAATGACTTTAAATCTCATTTGAGTATTATTAAAAAGTGTTACTTTTTAAAAAATTAAAAATAGTCTAAAAAAAACCTTAAAATGTCTAAAAATAGTAACTTTATGCCAAGAATGAGACTAAATGGGACCAAATGAAATCACTTTCTCATTTTTTACAAGTCATGGTTTAATTTTAAGATCTGATATATAGTCACTTTTAGACTGGCCGCCGGGACCATGAATTTCACATTTGATCTCATTTAGTCTGGTTTCATACATTTCTTGGCGTGAATGCCGCTGAGACTGGCTATCAAAAAAACATGTAAAGTGACTATATATCAGATCTTAAAATGAAATCATGACTTGAAAAAAATGAGAAAGTGATCTCATTTGATCCCATTTAGTCTCATTCTTGGCATAAAGTTACTATTTTTAGACATTTTAAGGTTTTTTTTACACTATTTTTAATTTTTTAAAAAGTAACACTTTTTGATAATGCTCAAATGAGATTTAAAGTCATTTAAAGCAATAAAAATAATTTAAATTGAGAAGTGAAAATCATAATCTCATTTGAAAAATGTGACAAGAGTAGACAGTAAGTCTCACTGAGACAGTATAAGACTACTATCTAATGTTAAAACCATGTAATGGGATCAGTTGAATTAATAATGAGACTATCAAAAAATCTGGTCCTGGTCTCAGACACGGTCACACGGTCAGTCTAGTCACTTTACATGTTTTTTTAATAGCTAGTCCCAGCGGGATTCACGCTAAGAAATGTATGGGACCAGACCAAATGGGACCAAATGTGAAATTCATGGTTCCGGCGGCCAGTCTATATCAGATTCTATCACAGATATTAAGTAATTTTAGTAGATCTTTTCTACACTTCTTTTATAAGATGATAGAAGAATAATAGTTACAGTTTTAAATGAAACATCTGATGCTGCTTAATATCTCAGATCAGTAGAACTCTTAAGAGACTATTTAATATAATTATTCACAATCTGAGTAATCAGTTATATATGAATTGTGCATCTCTTACATTATTCAAATGTATAAGAATTTAGAGTGAGAGACTTAAAATTATTCATGAAACTGTAGAGTATTATTATCATTAATTAAGTATTCTAAGATGTTAGTTCTTATATGTAGTTCTGAAACAAATCAGAATACTTCTTAACATACTACTTTAATAAGCACTTAAAGAAGTTCATTAGTTTGAACTGTTAAATATCATAATTTATTCAGTGTAAATTTAGAAGAAGTTAAGATATTAATATCAGTGTCAGTATCAGTATCAGTGTCAGTGTCAGTGACAGTTTGAAGAGAGAATGTTCTAATTAGAGAAGTATATATAGTGTCATAAGTTGTTTCATCTTGATTAACTAATATCTTCAAATCTAAAAGTCAGTGTGCTCAGTTCATTCAACAGATATCTGTTACATTGAAAGATATATCTTATACTTATTATAAGAGAGCATCTGTCATTAAGTTCTGACTGCTGAAATGGTAGTGTATTATAAAATAAAAGCAGCTTAAGAACTCAGATTATTGTATCTATCATTCAGTGAGTTTACAGATAGTGGTAAAGTACTTGAGATTCTTATAATCTGTGATTATCTTAAATTCAGAGACACTTTGAAGTTCAGAGTCTCATTCTTCTAAACAGTGTATAATTATAAGAAGTTTCTTATCATAGATCTCATAGTTGTATTTGATAGAACTTAGTTTCTTAGATATGAAGATGTATGATTATAAGACATCTTTATTATTATATTATAATATAGCTTTCTCTATAATACAGTCAGAGAAGTCAGCTTCAATAACTATTTTATAATCAGAATTAAATATCATTAACAGAGAGATGTTGATGAATATCTTCTTTATCTATATAAATACAGCTTCAGTGTCTGCTAATAACTGAAATACTGAGTTCTTTCTGATGAGTTCTGTAAGTCATCTTACAATATCTGAGAAGTTTTATATAAATTACTGATAGAAGTTAGTAAATCTGATAAAGCTTTATACATCTTTCACACTATATGAAGCTTCTCATTCAAGAATGACAGAGACTTTCTCAGAATTTATTTGAATTTCCTTATCAGCTTCTATGATAAAATTTAGATATTTAATACTCTTGATTTTGAAGTCATACTTATTAATATCTATTAGTAGTTCTGCTTCTTGTAATTATTATAATACTTTTCACACATATTCTTGATATTCTTTTCTGAACTTATCAGTGAAGATGAGAATGTTATTTAGATATATAGATATAAATTCATTAAGAAAATTTCAGAGTGCTCAGTTGATATACTTCTGAAATATAATGAAAATATTAATCAGTTCAAAGAATGTAACTATTCATTTAAAGAGACTATAATATATTTGAAATGCTATAAGTTATTCATCTTCTTCAGTAATATAAATTTCATGAAATATGATAATTATATCTAGTTTTATAAATCATTGAGCTTGTCTGATACAAGCTAGAATTTCATTGATAAGATATAAAGAATAGCAGTTCTTCTTGATTAATCTATATAATTCTTGATAGTTTACACAGAATCAGAGTTCTTTATCTGATTTCTTTGCAAAGAGAATAGAGACTGCAGTTAAAGAGTGAGTAATATATATAAATCTCTTAATAAACAGCTTATTGAGTATCTTTCAAAGAAGAAGAAGTTTATCTTGAGATATATTATAAAGAGAGTCTCATAATAACACAGAGTTCTTATTATTTTTCTTTTCTAACTTGATACTATGATCTACTCCTGAGTCTTGTAAGAGAGGTATATTCATAATATTATCTTATTGAAAGATATCTAGATATTTGTAATATTATTGAGAGAGTTTTATATGAGAATTAATTATTATAATATAGAATAACTTCTCTAAAGCTTTCTTAATATCAGTCAGACTGATAGAATAGATTGTTATATAGTTCTACTATCAGTGATCTTTTCAGTGACTTTCTTTTCAGAGTATTTCATAGGTGTTGACAGAGATCTGTGTCAGATTCATAGTCTTGTGAATGTTATCTTTGTGAATAGAAAATTATTAGAGAATATTAAGCTTCTGTTTCAAGTGTTCAATAAAATATCTTATTTAGATAGTCAGATAAGTTCTAATATAAGATTATAATCAAGATTATCAACTTCATATGCATAGACATCTTTATATTCATATTCTCTGATATCTATGTTCAACTTCATCATGTAATGAGTACAAATGTCTTTTGAGTCATCAAATTCTGCAAGAAGTTGAGGTTTTGATAAGCAAATACACTGAAGATTGTAATATCTTACAAGTGAAGATTTAATTATTGTATAATAACATAGATCACTGTCTATCATGACTTTCATATTATACATGTTATTGATTATAGTAGATATAAGAATTATATTTATTATTATTTTCTCTTCAAATTATTATTATCTGACCTCTTCAAGCTTCTGTTTATAAATTTGAATAGAAGTTAATCTTTTCTCTGATTTATCAGAGTATTCTCATAGTTATCTTCTGAATCTTTCTTCAATGCAATGTGATTGATACAGACAGACATTGATTTATTCTTTAAATAAGAAGATACATAGACTAATTAACAGTTGAAAGCAATGTGTTCTGATCAGTTACAGTTGATGCTCACTTCTTATTAATGTTAATCAGTGACTTCTTCAGAAGTGATTTCAGAAACTCAGAAGCCTGTTCAGACAGCAGAGACTCTTGCTTATATATAGATATTCAAGTCTACTCTGTTCATAGCATCTGTATCATTATTGTTATTTCTCAGCGCAGGTGTATGAGTGACTGAAATATAATGTCTTCTATCACTGTTCTATATACTCTTAAGCTTGATAAGATAATTATTTAATGTCTGAAGTTGTACACAGAAATCTTCATAAGTCTAGTCTTTATTCACACTTACAAGAATCTGTAAGAGTTCAAAAGTTAATGTCTTCTTGAGCATACTAATCTTCATTCAGTTCTTTCAAGATTGATCACCTGCTTCTAGAATCTTAAAATTGAAGTCAGAAATTAATATCATGAGAGAAGTGTTTCTCTGTCAGATACTCTGTAATCAATCTAATACTTTCAGTTGCATGACAGTGTCTCAGAACAGAATATCAAGATATTTGATAATATTATCAGATGTTTACAATGCTGATTCACATGCTTTTATTCATGAATGAAACTTCTGTTTCATGTGATTCTTCAATCATTCATTGATATGTCAATCTTGATTAATTAGTAAATCAATGACATCTCTATCTCTACTTAGTTTCACAAGCATTTTCAATCTTTATGATGAGTAGAAAGTGAGATCAGAAGTATTAAAATATATAGAAGTATCTAAGCATTTCTTCAGTGTTCATATTGTATTCATATTTAATTCTGTCAGTGTTGAAATTGTCTGTACAGTGATTTCTTATTAAGATAATTATTGAATATCTTTATATTGATGTTATTGAGTTGCATGCATATCAGCTATCTATTACTGTTGTAATTTCAACATTGCTCAGAGTCACTGTGACACTGCATCTATGCTCATATTCAAGAGTTCTCTTATATTATCAGTAGACATAGCTGTATTATTTATCAGATGTGTGTAATTGTATGAATATCTCATATATCTGTGTCAGAACTCTTGAGTCTTTCACTGATATTCTCTTTATAAGATCTTGTTCTCTTTGTAAGATCTTGTTACAGAGTCAGAGCAACTGATAAGCAAGCTTCTATCTGAGAACTCAATATCAACTTAACTGTTTGATTGTTTCTCTATTTCTTACATGTTATTATGCATTCAGATATCTTCTCAATGAATAATCATTTCTAATAAGAAGATGATGAACATTTTTCATGTGTAAGAGATTTATGCTGAATAGATCAGTATAATATTTATAGGTCTTATATTTCAAAGTGAAAAAACATTAAAGAAGAAAAAGAAAGAGAAAGTGTGAGAATCAGTGATTGAAGTGAATATTTATACACATACATAGTATGTACATGGTGGAGCTTCAGAGCGGAAGAATAGAAATTCTGTGAGTTTTTCAGCTGAGAATCAGTGATTGAGAATGACTGAGAATCGGAGCTTTCAGTGAAAGCTATGAAGTGTAAAGAAATAGTCTATATAATAATCAGGCGCAGCCCGCCACACTAATCTTTAATAATTATCAGAATATATTATTATGTAACAGACTCATTCTGAAAAGATCAGTGTTAGATATAGAACTTATATAATAAAATAGAAAACATTAAAGAAGAAAAAGAGAAGGTGTAAGAATCTCAGTGAGAGTAAATATCTATATATATATAAGATAAAGCTTCAGAGCAGAAGAATAAGAGCTTTAATAGAGATTTTTAGCTGAGAATCAGAGCTTTTAACAGAGTACAATCTGTGAAGTATATACTCTCAGCGGAGTGTAGCAGAATAATCTATTAATTAGATATAGTGTGCTATATTTATAGTTCAGAAGAACGTACAATTACTGAATAATAATGCAGCCGCTTCTGAACACGCTTATGAATGAAAAGAGACTCTAGCAGTCACTAATTAATTTAGATAATATATATAAGAAGCTGATGTACATCTGTAATTATACACTGACTTAAGCAATCTTTGAATCACATCTGATAGCATGTCTAAAAATTAGTGAAAAGTGCAGACTTCTTCAGAATATAATAATTCTGTCTACAAAGTAATTCATAGTTATCATATGAGTGTAGTTCTAAAACATCTTAAAAGATAGTATATGAAGAAGTGATAAGTGAAAGAGCATCTGATCAATACTGCTCTGCTTATTAAGAAAAAACTTCATATTCAGATAAATACTATGTATATGAACAGATGAGATGTAAGAAACAGAATAAGAGTGATAAATCAGTTTCAAAGAAGTCTGCTCTCTATCTAGAAGAATAAAAAGAGAGATGATTATTATTAAAATTATATAATAATAATAGAAAACAGAATCAGAAATCATATAATAATCTAATAATAAACATTATACAATTGATGAGAAATTACTGAAATGAATATCTTCTCTAGTTAAATTAAACATTCTTCTCTACTATCTGAATCAGAAGATATGCAGAACCTCTCAGAAAGTTTACTTAAAGTAGTAAGAAAAGTAGCTGAGATTACTGAACTGAAATTGAAGCTCTGTATATATATAAGAATTCTAAACAAAATTGAGATCCTGTATACATAGTAGCAGACTGAGATGAAAGTCAAACAACAATTAATATTTACTGCAGATTAAGTATTTACTATGAAGAGCTTTACTGATATAATTATCATTATTAATAAGAATAGGGAAAACCAGGTTATAGACCTGTAGTAAGAGATTAAATATTTATATAAACAGACAACTACACTGAATCTAAAGATCTTATTATAATCATTTATAATCTCTTCAGAATGTGGTTCAGAAGAACGTATAACTGCCGGATAATAACACGGCTGCTTCTGAACATGCTTACAAATGTAAAGGAACTCTAGCGGCCACTAATTAATTTAGATAATATATATAAGAAGTCAGTATACATCTGTAATTATACACTGACTTAAGAGACCTTTGAATCACATCTGATAGAATGTCTAAAAACTGGTGAGAAGTGCAGGCTTCTTCAGAATATAATAATTTCATTTACAAAGTGATTTATAGTTATCATATCAGTGTGGTGCTAAATGTCTCAAAAGATAGTATATAAAGAAGTAGTGAGTAGAAGAGCATCTGATTAATACTACTCTACTTATTGAGAAAAAACTTCACACTCAGACAAATGCCATGTATGTAAATAGATGAGATATGAGAAAGAAAATAAGAGTAGTAAATCAGATTCAAAGAAGTCTGCTCTCTATTCAGAAGAATAAAAGAGAAGTGATTACTGTCAGAATTGTATTATTATTATTATTATTCTTCAATTATAGATGTATATAGTCAGAGACTATGATATCTACCTGAGAACTTTTAGTTCTCAGGGTTTTTTCTATATCTGTAAAGTTAACTATTATACATTCATCAATTTCAGATATACAAAATCAGAAAATTTCAGCTCAGAATACAAAAACTGTTTATAAATTACAGTGTTTTAACATCTTCTGATACTTTGAAATCATTTAACAATATCATGACAAAGGAAAAGAGAAAGAGAACACAGTCTTAAAGATAGACATATTAAATAGATGTGATTCAAAGGTTGCTTAAGCCAGCGTACGATTACAGGCGTACGCCGGCTTCTTATATATTGAATCTCGTATGCTAATTTAATTAGCGGCTGCTATGGCCCCTTTACACTTGTACACATACACTAGTAGTTCAGAAGCAGCTGCGGTATTATCTGACAGTTGTATGTTCTTCCAAACCACATCCTCTCTCACCAGATTCAGTCACGCCCATGTGACCATGTTGTACATCCTAGCTTCATGCAGATTAGCTCACCACTAGCATTTCACAATTGTGTGACCTATCCCTGATTCAGCTAGCATTCTGTGTACACTCTCATAAAGAAACTTTCACTATATTACATCACTCATTCACTAACTTTTCCCATTCTTCAATCATCTTCTTCATTCCATCATCATTGAATGTCATCATCATTCAAGATTTCTACTCCTTCTCCTGTTCAACTCTTTCTATCTGTCCATCTATCACATTGTATACATTCCTGGCAATGACCTCTCATTCCCACAACAAGTGTTATTGTAGTGCTCATACTGAGCAGTTTGTTAGCAGTAAGTGTAATGTGTTGTGAAACATGATCAGAGCTTGTTTATCTTCTAATGATTGCCAGAACAATGTATTATCATGAATGATGACACATCTTCTCATACACTCTTGACTGTTTCTCTTCTCAGTGAGTTCCTGATTGTGTTTTCTGACATGATTTTGTATGGATGCAGATGCTGATATGTTTGTTTTTATTTGTGTAGAATTGTCACATGTTGACAGATCTGTGTTCACTGATGATAGTGAACTCAATGTTGAATCATTGATCAAGAACTTGAAGAATGTGATAATGAAGGAATTATCTGTGTCATGTGTGACTGAGTCTTCTATGTCTCTCTCTTCTCTCTCTGTTCCTTCCTCTGCTGCTCTCTCTCAATCTTCTACACCTGCCTCTGTGTCTGGTTCTCCCGCTCCTGCTACCTCTGTTCCTGTGACCCTCACTTCTGCCACTCCTGGTTTTATCACCTCTGCTTTTGTTATCAGCTCTCCCCAATTCAAGGAGATGTTGTGTAGACTTAATGAACCATGTCTCTCAGTATATATACTCCTGCTCTTCTTATCAACTTCCAGAATGATTTATTGTACAAAGACTGTGTATAACATGACTATCTGAAGCTCAGTTGCAGACACCAATTATTACATTTATTTTAAATATTCATAATGAGACAATCATTCATTTATATCAGAGAATCACTTCTCTTCTCAACAATGTCAAGATTGTGAGTCTTTTTCTTTTCATCTTTTCAATCTGACACTGATTTTTCTGTTCTTAGAGGAAATCATTATGAATTTTACTGTGTATGAAGTCATAGTGTTCACAGATATCAAGAAGCTTTTTACAATTATAAAGTTCAACATTGCAGAGACATTCACTCTGATAAATTCCTTCAGAATAATCAATCTGTATCAGCCTATTCTCTGATGTCTGTCATCTGACTTTGTAATGCAGATGAAAGATATCTGTGTTTTCAGGAACAGAAATGCAGATGTTGTACTCTTTTACACTCACAGATGTGAGGCTCATATGCCTTGTCTAAGATGTTGTTGTGGGAATGAGCTGTTCACATGCTATGTTCTGCTTTCTGCATTCCTCTGTATCTCTCTCTCTCTTTCTGAGAAGCCTTGTGTGTATTGTAATTGCATGTACAATTCTAAGGCCAGCAGATGTTCATTCAGTAACTGTTCTCATCTCTGATTTTGTGATTTTCATATACTAACAATGATTCTTAGTTACTCTGATGTCAGAGATCATTCTGATTGAAGATGATAACACTGCTGAGACTATTCTCTCTCACTCTCAAGCTTCTCTCATCACTTTCTCTTCCTCTTCTGCAGAGAAGGTTATGCACACACTGAATTATAAGCATTCAGTCTCAGATAACTTCTGTCATTTATCTGATTCTGTATCTTCTTCTTCTTCTGTTTCTTTCACCTCTGTTCTCCCTGCCCTGGCTCCTGATCCTGCAGATTCTGCACTCTTCTCCAATTTCTCTATACATACATGTGCGCATTTCTATATTGGCATTTCAGTCAATCTTGCAATCAATGACATTAATGTTGTACATAGAGCAGTAGAGAAATTGAAGACATGCACAGTATTATTGTAAGAGCAGCTTGTGACCCTTGAATCTCTTGCAGATCTTGAGTTTTGAGATTTTCTTTATTTTTGATGTTTTTCAGATGATGTGATGTTGGAAATAGATTAAATGTGTGATGTATGAAAATGAATAAGATATATATGATAACATTTGTCTTTTACAGTCAATTCTTACAGTTAGTGATCAATTCATCATCTCTTTTCTTATGCTTTTTCTCTATCTGCTAGTCACTACTCTTATATGATCTCTATATGATACAGCATTCAGTGACTAGATTCAGCAGCTTCTAACTTTTTGTGATTCTGTCTCATGTATTATACTGTCTCTCTTCACCTGCTCAGATCACTACAGTGAACAGCTCATCAAAACTAATCTCATCTGATCTCTGAGTATCTTCAGAGATTGAGATGACTTGGTCTCACATATTCATGAATATTTCAGATAGTTCATTCTCTGTGATCTCTGCAATTGAACTGATATAAACAGTCAAATTCAACTCTGAATTCCTTTTTCTTCTGTGATCTGACTCACATGTAAGTCTGCTGCTTTGAGACTGCTCTTTGCTGCATTGTGTCTACTATCTGCAGTGTGTTATCATACAACTGACTACAGTCTCATCACTTATTGAAGTGTGATATTCATCTGATTTCTTCATTTCTTCTCATTCTTTTCTTATAATTGTGAAAAGATTGAAATAAGTGAGATCATCTGATTCATAAGTGTCTATGATTTCTCTTACTTTGTGAGACTTTTCAATTATAAGTCTCTTCTTTTTCAATACTGATAATAGTGCTGTGAATGATCATAATTCACTCAGATCTTATATCTTTGCTTTCACAAGTTGTGAATCATTGATTAAGTTGCATAAGATCTGTTCTCCTGATTCTTCCAATGCATACATTCTCAGAGAATGTGATTTGAGTATTTTATATGACTCAAACCACCTAGGTTGAAACTTCTCAGAACTCTCATTGTGTACAAGAACTCACATTCTCATCTTGAGACTCAATTCCTTAACAAGTGAGTCTTATATTCTTTTCAATTGAATTGCTCAGTTCAGGAGTAACTCATTAGCTTTTGCATGTGCATGACTGATCTCTTTCAATCTTGATTCTGCATCTGTGACTGTTGTGTCTGCAACTGCTGTTTCTGCTGTGTCTGCAACTGCTCTCTTTCTCATCTTTTTCAAAACATTCTCTGAGATGCGCGGATGCAATTCATACAACAGGTAGAATGATGAATACTTGAAGACTGTATACTGTTGAATCTGCATGGCCAATAGCATCTGCCTGAGATATTCATCTCATAGTCTCATAGGCTTACTCACTAGATATTTCATCAGCATGTTACTCAAGATTTCATTCAAGTGTTTCATCTTCCTGTTCATCTGCAGATGATATGATGTTGTTCTATAATATCTTATCTGTAACTGACTCATGAAATGCCTCACTGCTTCTTCTATGAGATTTGCACTGTTATCAGTTAGGATCTCGCGCGGCATTTCATAGTTGACATAGATCTCATCATGTAGAAACTTCATCATCATCTTCTCTGTCATCTCTGAAACTGCTCTTGCAACTGGCCAGCCAGTAGCATAATTAATAGCAGTGATTATTCATTGATTTTCATTTGATGTTCACAGCAATATGCCTATGAGATCCACCCCTCATCATTTGAACAGTTGTATTATACACTCTACCTGATATTATACTTTCTCATGTTCTAACCCTTTCTTAGATTCTTTCACAACCTGATAATTCAGGCACTTGTGAGTGTACACCTGGATATTCTCAGCCATGCTTGGCCAGTATACTCTTGATTTGAGTATGCTCATGAGTCCAGGGCTTTCTAAGTGACTGAATTCCTTGTGCATGCGAGCCATCAAGTTGTGTCTAAATGAAGATTCTAGATAGAGAGCTTCTGTGTATTCTAGATCATAGTAAAGCACAACATCATTTTCATTTCTCAATTTTCTCAGCTTGAAGTTCAGAAGCATCTCTTCTACTACTCTCATGAGACACTTGTCATCTGACATCTTGTCATCTTTCAAGTGAGAGATCATGGCATTCACTCATTCTGATTCCTTGCATTCTCTCAGCATGTTTAATGTGAACATCCCTTGTGCCTGATTCACAGAACCCTCATTCATGAAATCAGGTCTGCAACTGATTGCATTCAGCATCACTGTGTCTGATCTCTTTCAGTATTTGATATGAAGATTATATGCTTGAAACTCTGAGATTCAACATGCTAAGCATTTGAAAGGTTTTATCATTGATTGTAGATAGATGAGGCTTTCATAATCTGTGATCACTGTTGTTGTATACTCATTGTCAATATATCTATCTCACAATGCCAGTGCATGCTTGATTGCTAGCAATTCCTTTTCATACACTGAGTAATTGAGCTCAATGCCTGATAGTTTTCTACCATCATACATCACTGAGTGCAGCTTGCTGTCCTTGTTCATCTGTAGAAGAGTGTCTCTGATAGCCTATTCAGATGCATCTGTCTCAATGTAGAAAAGGTTTATCATGATCTGATTGAATAAGTACTGAGGATATTATTACACATTCTCTCAGTGTGAGAAAAGTCTCTTCACACATGATATTTCAGATAATTGAATAAAACTTCTTCTTTTGCAGATTTGTATCTGTTTCTCTTAAGAGATCTGAGAGTGATACAGATATTCATGTGAAATTCTTAATGAACCTGTAGTAGTATGAGACCAACTCAAGAAACTGTTGTACATAATGTATGTTTCTCAGCCACAGTCAATTCACTATGACATTCAATTTCTCTAGAATGAGGTGTATACAGTCATCACTCACTACATGTTTCACAAACTTCAACTCTTTCATTTCAAACACACACTTGATTGATTTAGTATAGAGCTTATGCTCTGTCAGAGTTATAAGCACTTTATCAAGATGCTTCAGATATTTATTATATGAGTTTGAAAAGACTAGAATATCATTGAGATATATGAGGCATGAGGTTTCATTCTGTTTATGAAGAATTGTATTCATCATCATTTGAAAGATGATGAGTGCATTTATCAGACTGAATGACATTGCTAGGAATTTAAACTTCTCTCATTGTGTATTAAACACAGTTTGCAGGACTGACAGTTTGTCTACACAGATCTGTCAGTATTCTGAGAGAAGATTGATCTTCAATAGATATCAGGTGTTTCTGACTGTATTCAACTGTTGTTGAATTCATGGCAGTGAATATTCATTCTTGATTATTAGCTTGTTGAGTGCTTGATAATTAATACACATCTGTCACTCTTCACCTGTCTTTTTCATGAATAGGACTGGAAAGCCCCACGCGCTTGATGAGAGTCATATGAGATCACATTCTAGAAGGTCTGTGATCTGACACTTCTGTTCTTTGAGGTGTGTTTGTGACAGAGAGTACACATTCTGATTGACTGGTTTTGTGTCCTCTGTGTCAATCTCATGTATGAATCCTTGTTCCAGCGGCAATTTCAGTGAAAGATCTGTTCAGAAGACCTTCTCATGCTTCTTCAGAAGCTTCTTCATATGCTTATCCTCCTGCATATCTTTTATCTTGATTTCCTCTGCTTCTGAGTCCTGTATGACATACAGGATGCTTTTGAATGAGGTCTTGTGAATTGTTCTCTTTGCTTATTGATGTATAAGCAGATTTAACTCTTCTATACCAGGGATGTGGAATGTTCTTCTCATATCAGTTAATAGGATTGTATGAACCATTTTCTTCCTATCAGTTAACTGCATATGGCATGTACATCATTGAATCTGCGGATTGAACCTTTGAAATCAATCAAGTTCAAGAATAAGGTTGTATTTCACATTCTGCAGCTCTCGCGCTCAAATATAGCAAGATCATTCTTCAAAGTGCAAGAGAACTCTTACTTTTGCAGGTAATATCAAATATCAGTTATCAGATAATCTTATGCATCAGAGATTCTCCACTCAGCAGACCTCTTTCAATCTTCAGATTATATAATCATCAATATATTATATTAAAGCTTCTATGTCTGCTAACACTTTTGCAGCCATCTCTTGATTCTTACTCAAGTGTCTCTTATACATTAACATTTCAGGCCTCAAGGCATTGAGGTGAGTGTCCACTTCATCCTCACTCACATCTCAGTCAGAAGCCTGCTTCTTCTTTGCATTCACAGAATTCAGAGGGTCATCTAATGCAGGCATCTCTTTCACTTTGAAGGCTTTTCATAGAATATCAGTGAGTGTCTCTGAGCTCACTGATCCTGCTAGTTTTTTGACTGTGCATGCTGAGTGCAATCTTTTACATCATGATTTTGACATCTGCAGTTGAAACAAGCTCAATACTCATGACATCAAGGTTTCCACCCAGAGGATCCCTTTTTCAGGGGATTCAGTGCTTTAGTGATGACATTCAGATCTAGATTCATCACATCTGAGTGTGTGACTTGTGTCATAGAAGTCTGATTATCTGTTCTCTGCTGAGATATACTCAATTACAGTATTTTCTGTCACAATTGACTCACTTGTTCCTGTACAATGAGGATGTTGTATGCTTCTTTCACTATGCCTGATTACAAGGTTAAGCATTTCCATTCTGCTCTCAACTCAGGTGTAAGACTATGAATGAAGATCTGTAAACAGAAAGATGTTGAAAGCTCTTCATTCAATGTGAGATAGTGTAAACTGAAGTGTGTGAAGTACAATGTAAGATCACTCACTTGTCTACACTCAGTGAAGTGTTTGTAACACTTGTCTCACATGTTCACTTCCTCAAAGTTGTGCAAGATTCATTTGGAAAACTCATTTCATATTCATGGGAATGAATATCACTTCAGGTCTGTGAGATTCATCTTTTTATCAGTCATTCATAATGACTTCACTTTTCTGCATAGAAATGCAGCAGATCTTAAGACTTGTTGAAATTCTGTTGACTGTCTGTCTGTGAGTTCACATTCAATTCAATAATATGATTGCATCTGACTTAGCCAGCTGATTGCAGCATCATTTTTTTGATCATCATTGAAGCTTGATGGCTCTGACAGATCTCCTGGCTTGATATATTTCATGCTCAGATTCTCATCCTGTGCAGCGGTCTCTGATGATGTGTATGCTTCTGAAGAGATTGTGAATGATTATGATGAGATCTTCAGGTTCAGTGTAGTCACCTGTCTGTATAAACATTCAATCTCCTGCTGCAGGCCTAAGATCTGGTTTTCTCTATTCTTATTAATGATGACAATTGCATCAGTGAAGCTCTTCATAGTGAATGCTTGATTCACAGTGAATGCCAATTGTTGTTTGGCTTCTGCCTCAGCCTGCCACTGTGTATGCAAGGCCTTGATCTTGTTTAGAATCCTTGTACACATACAGAGCTTCAATTCCAGTTCAGTGATCTCAGCTGCTTTTCTTACTGCTTCAAGTAAACTCTCTGAGAGGTTCTGCATATCTTCTGATTCAGATAGCAGAGAAGAGTGTTGTTCATATTAGCTAGAGAAGATATTCATTTCAGTGGTTGATTTCTGGTTGATTGTACAATATCTATCATTATATCACTATATTGTTATATGATTTCTGTTATCATTATATGACTCTGGTGGTGGCCATCCCTTCTTTTATTCTTCTTTTGAGTAGAGAGTGGACTTCTTTGAATCTGGTTCATCACTCTCATTCCTTTTCTCACATCTCATCCATTCACATACATGGCATTCACCTGGGTGTGAAGTTTTCCCTCAACAAGCAAAGCAGCAGCATCAATCAAATGCTCTTTCACTCACTGCCCTTTGTACACTATCTTTTGAGGTGTTCTAGGACCACACTGATATGATAACTATAAATCACTTTGTAGGCAGAATTATCATGCCCTGGAGGAGCCTGCGCTTCTCACTGATTTTTAGACATGCTATCAGATGTGATTCAAAGGTTGCTTAAGCCAGTGTATGATTACAGGCGTACGCCGGCTTCTTATATATTGAATCTTGTACACTAATTTAATTAGCGGCTGCTATGGCCCCTTTACACTTATACGCGTACGCTAGTAGTTCGGAAGCGGCCGCGGTATTATCCGACGGTCGTACGTTCTTCCGAACCACATAGATAGATAGAAAGAAATTGAAAGAAAAAGATAAAGTAAAGAGAGCTACAGAATAAGATCTCTGCAGTTTATATCTTAAGCTATATACATCTTTTAATACTCTATATAACTGATCACTGTCTCTGTTCTCTCAGGCCTGCTTCAGAGATTATCATTTTCTCTAAAGAGCTGCTGCTCAGCTAGCTTCTGTAACTAGCTTACTCATAAGTGAAATCCTCACTAAGAATAATATCAGAGCTACTCAATTCTAGTTAAGTCTCTAATCTTTCAGCTGTCAATCTCAGTATTTCAGTCTATCAATTGACTGTCACAGTCTTGCTTACACTAATCATCTATTAAGAGTGTCTAGGTCTTGTCTTATCTAGATTCTTGCTAGACTCAGAGTATTGTAATCAGATAGTTTTTAAATCTCATTCTCTGAAAGTGAGTGTCTAGAGTGAGAGAGATAAGACCTGACTAGTTAAGCTTGATAATAATTTACTATTCTACAGACACTCTAGATCTCAATCACTCTAGTACTAATCTAACTTAAAGTATCTGAGAAGCTGTTAACTCTAAGATCAGTAAGAATTAGCACTTGAAAACCTCTGAAATGAATATCTTAGACTTGATGATGATTTGCTATAGTGCATCTGAGAGCTCTCAGTACTGTTTTATAACTTAACAGTGAAAGCTGTGATTAAGATGACTCTTGCAGAGTTCGAACCTGCTCTCTCTTAACATTCATTCCCTGAAGAGAAGGCCGCTAATTGAGGCTTCATAATAGCGTAGTTAACCACTACGCCACCGGGCCGTCAGAATTGTATAATAATAACAGAAATTATATAATAATATAATAATAGACACTGTATATACAATTAATAAGAAATCACTGAAATAAATATCTTCTCTAGTTAATATAAATAACACTCTTCTCTGCTATCTGAACTGAAAGATATACAGAACCTTTTAGAGAATTTACTTAAAGTAGTAAGAAAAGCAGGTGAGATCACTGAATCAAAATTGAAGCTCTGTAGATATACAAGAATTCTAAAGAAGATCAAGATCTTGTATACACAGTGACAGACTGAGATAGAAGTCAAATAATACTTAATATTCACTGCAGATCAAGTATTTACTATGAAGAGCTTTGCTGACATAATTATCATCATCAATAAAAATAGAGAAAATCAGGTTATAGATCTGTAGTGAGAGATTAAATGCTTACACAGACAGATAATCTTACTGAATCTGAAGATCTTATCACAATTGTTCACAATCTCTTCAGAAGTATATATATTATCTAAGACTGCTGTGCAGAATGAGAATCTGAATATGAAATATATTAAATGAGAAGATCTTCTGAAGCTATCAAGCTTTAATAATAATTAAAAAATAATGTAGTAATCAGCGGACTAAGTCAGATATAATTATATTATTAAATTGAATGTAAACTCACAGATAGACAGTTAGCAGACTTTTAACAAGTTTTAAAATTTACTACATTTCTACATAGAGAAGCAAAGTCATTATAAATAATCAGTGAAAAAGATAAATCTTACAGACTCAGAGTAAGATTCATTATCATGAATATGAAATAAGTTTTTCAAATAAATCTTGTATAACTTTTAGAAAGTGAATATATAAGATAAGTGTTATAAACACTTCACTGAGTATAGATAAAGTAAGTAATCTTATATTATACTTCACACACTTGAGCTTATACTATCTTGTATTAAATGAGAAGCTTTTAACATCTTTCTATTCATAGATCTTCATTTATAATCTTACACTCAAGTTGAGAGTAGAATAAAAATACTTAATCTTATAATCAGATACAGTGAAAGAAGCATACAATATTCTCATTATATAGAAACAAGTAAGTCAGCTGTAATAGAAAATACTGTAATTAAGTATATCTCAGCAGAGAATAGATAATCAGACTTCTATAACATAAGTTATACACTCAGACACAATGAATCTAGATTTGAATATTATTATTAAAGTATTGAATTCTCTAAAAAAGAAATTCTTTAAGTGAAAATCTTGATATTATGAATATCAAGCTTGCTTTAACTACAGATGTCAAAATCATGATATAAAAGATTACATACATTATACACAGTCAAAGAAAGGAAGAGTGTTAAAAAACTAGCAGAATCAGTGAGCTCAAAGACACTTACTAATACTCTATGAAAAGTCTTCAAAGTGAAAGATATATCTGTATTAGATGATTCACTAAATTCTATGAATACAAAGAGAAAGCAGACTTCTGACTGAAGTGTAAGTAAGAATGAAGAAGCAGATACTCATCTCAATATCTTAAGATCTGAAATGTTAATGTATAGAGAGCACTTGAATAAGAATCAAGAGATAGCTGTAAAAGTGTTAGCAGACATAGAAGCATCTACACAATATATTAATAATTATATGATTTAAAGACTGAAAGAAGTCTGCTGAGTGAAGAGTTCTCAACACATAAGATTATATGATAATTAATATATAGTATCACTTACAAGAGTAAGAGTTCTCTTATATCTCAGAGAATGAACTTACTATATTTAAGTGTGAGAGCTGTAAAATATGAAATAAAATTCTATTCTCAGACTTAATTGATTTTAAAAGTTCAATCTGCAGATTCAATGATATACATACTATATACAGTTAATTAATAGAAAGAAAACAATTCATACAATTCTATTAACTGATATGAGAAGAACATTTCACATCTCAGATATAGAAGAATTAAATCTGCTTATACATTAATAAGCAAAGAGAATGATTTATAAGATCTCATCTGAAAGTATCTTATATATTATATAAGACTCAGAAAGAGAGAAAATCAAGATAAAGAATATATAAGAGAATAAGTGTATGAAGAAACTTCTGAAGAAGTATGAAAAGATCTTATGAACAGATCTCTTATCAGAATTGTCACTGAAATGAGAATTTGTACATGAGATTGATACAGAGAATGTGAAATCAGTCAATTAAAATGTGTACTCTCTGTTATAAACACATCTCAAAGAACAGAAGTGTCAGATCACAGACCTTCTAGAACATGATCTTATATAATTCTCATTAAGTGTATGAGACTTCTCAGTTTTATTCATGAAAAAGACAGAAGAGAAATAACAGATGTATATTAATTATCAAGTACTTAACAAGCTTACAATCAAGAATGAATATTTATTATCATAAATTCAATAACAGTTGAATACAGTTAGAAATACTCAATATTTATCAAAGATTAATCTTCTCTCAGAATACTGATAGATCTGAATAAGTAAACTGTCAGTACTGTGAACTGTATTTAATACATAATAAGAGAAGTTTGAATTTCTGATAATATCATTCAGTCTGATAAATACACTCATTATCTTTCAAATAATTATAAATACAATTCTTTATAAAGAGAATGAAATCTCATATCTTATATATCTAAATAATTCTCTAGTCTTTTTAAACTTATATAATGAATATCTGAAGCATCTTAATGAAGTTCTTATAACTCTGACAGAGTATAAGCTCTGTATCAAATCAATTAAGTGTGTGTTTGAAACAGAAGAGTTAAAGTTCATGAAATATGCAATGAGTAATAGCTGTATACACTTCATCTCAGAGAAATTGAATGTTATAGTGAATTGACTGTGACTGAGAAACATATACTATGTATAACAGTTTCTTGAGTTGATCTCATACTACTGCAGATTCATAAAAGATTTTACAAGAATAGCTGTATCACTCTCAGATCTTTTAAGAGAGACAGGTGTAAATCTGCAAAAGAAGAAGTTTTATTCAATTATCTGAAATATTACATACAAAGACACCTTTCTCATACTAAGAGAATGTGTGATAACATTCTCAGTGCTTATTCAATCAGATCATGATAAAACTTTCTATATTAAGACAGATATGTCTGAATAAGCTATCAAAGACACTCTTCTACAGATGAGTAAAAATAGCAAGCTACACTCAGTGATGTACAATGATAGAAAACTATCAGACACTGAGCTCAATTACTCAGTATATGAAAAGAAATTGCTAGTGATCAAGCACATGCTGATGTTATGAAACAGATATATCAATAACAGATACATGATAATGATGATTATAGATTATAAAAGCCTCATCTATCTATAATTAATAATGAAACCTTTTAAATACTTAGTATATTAAATCTTGAAGTTCTAAGCATATAATCTTCATATTAAACACTGAATGAGATCAGATGCTGTGATATCTAATGTAATTAATTACAAACCTGATTTCATAAATAAGAGTTCTGTGAATCAGATACAAGAGAAGTTTGTATTAAATATATTAAGAAAATATAAGAAATCAGAATGAGTGAATACAATGATCTCTTACTTAAAGAACAGTAAGATATCAGATAATAAATATTTTATAAAAGTAGTAAAAGAGATACTTTCAAACTTCAAGCTGAGAAAATTGAAAAATAGTATGATACTTTGCTGTAATCTAGAATATACAGAAGCTCTCTATCTGAAACATTTATTTAAACATAACTTGATGACTCATATGCATAGGAAATTCAGTCACTTAGAATGTTCTGAACTTATAAGTGTACTCAAATCAAGAGTATACTGATTAAGCATAGCTAAGAACATTCAGATGAATACTTACAAGTGTCTGAATTATCAGATTATAAAAGAATCTAAGAAAGAATTACAATATAAGAAAGTATAATATTGGATGAAATGTATAATACAACTGTTTAAACAATGAAGAATGAATCTCATAGATATATTACTATAAATACTGAATGAAAATTATTGAATAATCACTGCTATTGACTACACTACTCACTGATCAGTTATGAAAGCAGTTTCAGAGATGATATAGAAGATGATAACAAAGTTTCTATATAATAAGATTTATATTAACTATGAAATACTGCATAAGATTCTAACTGATAACAGTGTGAATGTCATAGAAGAAGTAGTGAGACATTTCATGAGTTAGTTATAGATAAGACATTATAGAACAACATCATATCATTTATAAATAAACAGAAAGATGAAACACTTGAATAAAATTCTGAATAATATAGAAATGAAATATCTGGTAAACAAGTCTATAAGACTATAAGATAAATATCTCAGACAGGTGCTACTAATCATGCAGATTCAGCAACAGGCAGTCTCAAAGCATTTATCATTCTATCTATTGTATGAATTGCATCCACGCATCTCAGAGAATGCTTTGAAAAAGTTGAGAGAGAAGACAGCAGTTGCAGACACAGTAATCACAGATGCAGAACTAAGAATAAAAGAGATCAGTCACACACATGCAAAAGCTAACAAGTTACTCCTGAATTAAGCAATTCAATCAAAAAGAATACAAAACTTACTAGTTAAGAAATCAAGTCTCAAGATAAGAATATAAATTCTTGTATATAATAAGAGTTCTGAGAAGTTTCAATCTAGATGATTTAAGCTCTATAAAATACTTAAATCACATTCTCTGAAAACATACACATTGAAAGAATCAGAGAAATGAGTCTTATATAACTTAATAAATAATTCATATCTTATAAAAGTAAAGATGCAAGATCTAAGTAGATTATAATTATTCACAGCACTATCATCAGTATTGAAAAAGAAGAAGCTTATAATTAAAAAGTCTTATAATGTAAGAGAAATTATAGATACTTATAAATCAGATAATCTTACTTATTCTAATCTTTTCACAATTATAAGAAAAGAATAAGAAGAAATGAAGAAATCAGATAAATACTATACTTTAATAAGTGATAAGACTGTAGTCAGTCATACAATAATATGCTGTAAACAGTGAGTATAACATAGTAAAGAGCAGTCTCAAAGTAGCAGACTTGTATATAAATCAGATCACAGAAGAAAAAGAAATTCAGAGTTCAATTTAACTGTTTACATCAGTTTAATCACAGAGATAACAGAGAATAAAGCATCTGAAACATTCACAGATGTATGAGATTAAGTTATCTCAATCTCTGAAGATGCTTAGAGATTGAATAAGATTAGTTTTAATAAGCTGTTCACTGTAGTAATCTGAGTGAGTGAAGAGAGATAGTATAATATATGAGACAGAATTACAAAAGATGAAAGCTGCTGAACCTAGTCATTGAACACTGTACTGTATAGAGATTATATAAGAGTAGTGACTAGCAGATAAAGAAGAAAAAGTATAAGAAAAAGAAAGAAATAATGAATTGATTATCAACTGTAAGAGTCAGCTGTAAAAAGATAAATGTTATTATACACATCTCATTCATTTTCATACATTACATGTTTAATCTATTTTCAACATTACATTATCTGAAAAATGCTAAAAACAAAGAAAATCTCAAAACTCAAGATTTATAAGAAATTCAAGAGCTGCAAGCTGCTCTTATAATAATATTATATATGTCTCTGATTTCTCTACTGCTTTGTGTACAACATTAATATCATTTATCACAAGATTCACTGAACTGTCAATATAAAAATGTGTACATGTGTGTGTAGAAAAATTGAAGAAGAGTGCAGAACTTACAGAATCAGAAGTCAGAGTAGAGAAGACAGAGACAGAAGAAATGAAAGAGAGAGAGAGTACAGAATTAGATGACTAATAGTGAAAGTCACTCAGAGCTAAACACTTATAACTTAGTATGTATACAGTCATTTCTACAGAGAAGAAAGAGAGAATGATAAGAGAAGCTTAAGAGTGAAAGAGAGTAGTCTCAGTGATATTATCATCTTCAATTAAAATGATCTCTGATACTGAAGTAACTAAGAACTATTGTTAGTATATAAAACTGTAAAAACAGAGATAATAATTATCAAATAAACACTCACTGATCTTAGAATTCTATATGTAATTACAACATATATAAGGCTTCTCAGAAAGAGAGAGAGAGACATGAAGAAATACAGAAAGCAGTACACAGTGTATGAACAGCTTATTCTCACAATAATATCTCAGACAAGATATACAAGTCTTATACTTACAGATGTAAAAAAGTATGATATCTGAGTTCTTATTTCTGAAAACATGAATATCTTTTGCCTGCACTACAAAGTCAGATGACAGATATCAGAGAATAGACTAATACAGATCTATTATTTTGAAGAAATTCATTAGAGTAAATATCTCTGTAATATTGAACTTTACAGTTATAAAAAGTTTCTTAATATCTATAAATATTACAACTTCATATATAATAAAACTCATAATAATTTTCTCTAAGAATCAGAAAATCAGCATTAGAAAGAGAAAATGAAAAAAGAAAAGACTTACAATCTTAATACTATTAAGAAGAGAGATGATTCTCTGATATAAATGAATAATTGTCTTATTATAAATACTTAAAATAAATGTAATAATCAGCATCTGCAACTGAGCTTTAGATAGTTATATTATATACAGACTTTATATAATAAATTGTTTTAGAGATTGATAAGAAGAGCAGAAGTATACACACTGAGAAATATGATTTATCAAGTCTATACAACATCTTCTTGAAACAGAAAGAGCTGATAATAAAGGCAGAAGCAGCAGAGGCAGAGGAAGCAGAAGTAGTAAAAGCAGAAGTAAGAGTTGTAAGAACAGAGGTAGCAGAAGCAGAAGAACCAGATACAGAGACAAGTATAGAAGATTGAGAGAAAGTAGCAGGAAAAGAAACAGAGACAGCAGAGAGAGACATGAGAGACTCAGTTATACATAACATAGATAATTTCTTTATTATTACATTCTTTAAGTTCTTAATTAATGATTTAACATTGAGTTCACTATCATTAGTAAACACAGATCTGTTAACATATAAAAATTCTATATGAATAAAAAGAAACATATCAGCATCTGCATTTATGCAAAATTGTGTTAAAAAACACAATCAGAAGTCTGCTGAGAAGAAAAACAGTTAAGAGTATATAAGAAGATAAAGAGAATATATCATTCATGATAACATATTCTGATAATTATTAGAAGAAAACAAGTCTGAGTTATATTTTATAATATGTTACACTTACTGCTAACAAACTGTCTGATATAAGCACTATGAAGACACTTGTTATGAGAACAGAGAGTCATTACCAGAAATATATACAATGTGATAGATGAATAGATAGAAGATGTTAAACAGAAGAAGAAGTAGAAATCTTAAATAAGATAGCAATATATAATGATAATAATGATGAAGAAAATGATTGAAGAATGAAAAAAGTTAGTGAATAAGTGATATAATATAGTGAAAGTTTTTTTGTGAGAGTGTACACAGAATACTAACTGAATCAGAGATTGACTACACTATTATAAACACTAGTGACACATCAATTTACATGAAGCTAGAGCATATATCATGATCACATGAGTGGGACTGAATCTGATGAAGGAGAATGTGATTCAGAAGAATGTATGACTGCTGAATAATAACACAGCCGCTTCCGAACTTGCTTACGAATGTAAAAGGAGTCATAGCAGCCACTAATTAATTTAGATAACGTATATAAGAAGCCGGCGTACGCCTGTAATCGTACGCTGGCTCAAGCAATCTTTGAATTACAATAAGCTACTCTTATAATAACACTATGCATGTCTCTGCTTTATCTATTACTCTGTGTATGACATTGATATTGTTTATCACAAGATTGACTGAAATTTCAATATAGAAATGTGTATATATGTGTGTAGAAAAATTAGAGAAGAGTACAGAATTTGCAGAATCAGAAGTTATAGTAGAGAGCATGAAGATAAAAGAAACTGAAGAAGAAGAGAGTACAGAATTAGATGAATAACAGTAGAAGTTATCTGAGATTAAATACTTATAATCTGATATGCACATAACCTTCTCTGCAGAGAAGAAAGAGAAAAGTGATAGAAGAATCTTAAGAGTGAGAGAGAGTAGTCTTTAGTAGTATTATCATCTTCAATTAAAATAGCCTCTGACACTGAAGTAACTAAGAAATTATTATTAGTGTATAAAACTGCAAAATCAGAGATAAGAACAGTTACTGAATGAACACTGACTAATCTTAAAGTTGTATACATAGTTACAACATATACAAGACTTCTCAGAAAGAGAGAGCGAGACACAGAGAAATACAGAAAGCAGAATACAGTACATGAACAGCTTATTCTTACAATAATATCTCAGATGAGGTATATAAGTCTCATATCTGTGAGTGTAAAAGAGTATAATATTCTCATTTCTGTTTCTGAAAACATAGATATTCTTTATCTGCATCATGAAGTCAGATAATAAATGTCGGAGAATAGACTGATATGAGTCTATTATTTCAAAGATATTTATCAGAGTAGATATACTTATAATATTGACTTTAACAGTTGTAAAAAGTTTCTTGATATCTGTGAATGTCATGACTTTATGTATAATAAAACTTATAACAATTTTCCCTAGAAAAATTAGTATTAGAAGAGAAGATAAAAAAGAAAAGACTTATACTCTTAATACTGTTGAGAAGAAGAATAATTCTCTGATATAAATGCATAATTATCTCATTATAAATACTTAAAATAAATATAATAATCAGTGTCTGTGACTGAGCTTTAAATAGTTATATTATACACAGTCTTTATATAATAAATTGTTCTAGAGATTAGTAAGAAGAGCAGAAGTATACATGCTGAGAAATGTGATTTATCAAGTTCATATAACATCTTCTTGAAAGGAAGAGAGCTGATAATGACAGCAGAAGCAGCAGAGGCAGAAGAAGCAGAAGTAGTAAAAGTGAGAGTAGTAAGAGCAGAGGTAGCGAGAGCAGAAGAACTAGATGCGGAGACAAGTGTAGAAGATTTGAGAGAAATAGCAGAAGAGGTAGAAAAGAATGCAGAAGATCTGACTATATATAATATAGACAATTTCTTCATTATTACATTCTTCAAGTTCTTAATTAATAATTCAACATTGAGATGTTCACTATTATCTACAGATACAGATCTGTCAATATGTGAAGACTCTATATAAATCAAAACAATCATATCAGTATCTGCATTTATATAAAACACAATTAGAAAACATGATCAGATGCTTACTAGAAAAAGAAGATTGAGAGTGTATAAGAAGATGAAGAAGATATGTTAATCATAATAGTACATTCTGATAATTATTAGAAGATAAACTAGTTCTGGTCATATTTCACAATATGTTATACTTACTGCTAATGAACTGTCTGATATGAGCACTATCATAGTACTTATTATAAGAATGAGAGGTCATTGCCGGAAACATGCATAATGTGATAAATAAACAGATAGAAGATGTTAAATATTATTATTATTATTATTCTTCAATTATAGATGTATGCAGTCAGAGACTATGACATCTACCTGAGAACTTTTAGTTCTCAGGGTTTTTCCTATATCTGTAAAGTTAACTATTATACATTCATCAATTTCAGATATGCAAAATCAGAAACTTCCAGCTCAGAATACAAAAACTGTTTACAAATTGCAGTGTTTTAACATCTTCTGATACTTTGAAATCATTTGACAATATCATGACAAAGGAAAAGAGAACACAGTCTTAAAGATAGACACATTAAATAGATAGACAGAAAGAAATTGAAAGAAAAAGATAAAGTAAAGAAAGACTGTAACAAAACAAATTATTAAAAGATAGTATATAGCTGTTTTAACAGACTATATCTGATTGATTTCCTCCTCTTCATATTCAGATAATTCTGAATTTAGCCATTTTCTTGTAGCTGCTTGAGTTTCTGATAGAAAGTCTATTAAATATTTAATTCCTGTCTCAGTTGAGAATAAGAATCTCATATTTAATTGATTTAGATCATACTTCTCTTTCAATCTGACTCTGAGACTATTGTATAACGCACAGTGCATTACAATATGCTCAGGATTCTCATTTGCATTGCAGAATGAGCATTCTATTGAGTCAAATCTATCATCAAATCTTTGTATATAAGATTTGAAATAGTCATGTCCTAGTTTCAGCTGTATTATAGATGAGAATATTTTCTTTTTACATTTAATTGAACAAGATTTCCACTTGGGTTTTGTTTCAAATCTTGAATAATGTATACTCTTCTTTTGTTTCTGCCAGCTTTCATTCCACTTGTCTAAACAAGATTCTTTTATTTTTCTCTTTATAAAACATCAGGACATAACTTTTTGAATAGATCTGCTTAATTCTGCACTCTTTTTTGCAGCTGAATCAGCCAATTCATTGCCATGAATATTCATATGAGCAGGAACCCAGTGCAGATGAATTATCAGCTTTGATGTTCTTCTCTTTTGAATTTTCAAAACAGAGTTTAAGATCAGTTCAAGATTCATTTGATCATTATGAATCTGACTATTTCTAAGTCTTTTTAAAGCAGCTTGACTATCAGAGAATATCCATGCCTCTTTCAAACTATTTCCTCTTTTATGAGATTTTATTTCTATGAGTTTGAAAGCTTTCACTATTGCAAATAGTTCAGCATCAAAGACTTCAGATTCACAGCCTAGATTCCAGAAATCTGAGATAAAATTGATATTATCTTCAGTATAAGCAATGCCTGCGCCTAATCTATTCAGATTCTCATTCTTTGAGCCATCTGAATAAATCAGAATAGAGTCTTTTATCTTGATTGTAGAAATTCTCTTCAAATGCTGTTCACATTCTTTCTCTTTTGATAGTTCACTTATTTGTAAGTCTATAAGAGATTCAAGCTTTTCTCTCCAGGGAGATAACTTCTCATGATCCACTTTTTCAACATTTAAAGAAGAAAATTGATTTTTAATCAGAGAGCATAGTCTGTAAAGTTGAGAAGGCATTTTCTTTGAAGAATCATTTTCATTCCAATCAAGATGAAGATGTTAAATAGAAGAAGAGATAGAAATCTCGAATGAGATAGTAGCAGTCAATGATGATGATGATGAAGAAGATGATTAAAGAATGAAAAAAGTTAGTGAATAAGTGATATAATATAGTGAAGATGTAACATAGTAGAACTGAAGCAGTAACTAGTCAGTGACATTATGTAGAGATAGTTATTTGAGAAGTTATAGAAGTGAGCTTAACTATCTTGCTTGAATAGCGAGCTCATGAGCTACAAAGTTATTGTGAGGATATCACAGATATAGTACTTAGTATACTAAGAAGATTGTATGAGAAATGCAGTAACTCTTGTATATATTTCTGTAAAAGAAAAAATGAATCACTGACTTCTTTTATCAGAAGTCAGTATCTAGCTATTCTATATAGATAATGAGTGAATACTCTTCTTCTATTCTATGAGCAAGAATAGCTGAAGTGATACCTTAGCAGCATCTTACTACTATAAAGAAGTAATCTGCTAATCTTGTATAGAAGTGAGGTTCTTATATTTATTAATCAGATCTTGCTATAATATATTTGAATAATGTTATAGAGTGATTGAAAACTGGTTCAAACAGCCTGTGAAATGAATAAAATTATGCACAGAAAAGTGATAAGCTGTGTGAAACTGCAGTAGAGTCTTAATACAGTTAGAGATATAACAATACTCTCTTCTTTAAGAGTATAGTTCTAATACTCTTAAGATTATCAGTTTAGAAATTATCTTTGTTGTATAGTAATAGTTATCAATCAATTGATAGCACATATCCTGCATATAATATAAAGAAATAGATGAGTTTCTCTGCTAACTGTGTAGATCTTCTTTTCTCATCTCTGTTCAAACTAAACACATTATGATAAGTGAATTCCTTATATATTAATATGAAAAATATAGTTAATAAGTAACTTACAGATCTTCTATTATATTTCATTCTATATATGAAATTCTCTGCAAAAGTTATATATTTTAGAGACAAAGTTAACAGTAGTGACAGAATTTTTTGAAAAGATTCTTCTTCTTTTATAACACATTTTTCTCTCTTCTTTCTCATTTGCAATAGTGGGCGTATGAGAGCATCATTCTTGAAAGATAATAAGAGACTTATTTTTAATACTTTCTAGTGATTAAACATTTTCATGATGTGGCTACAGTCTTCATAACTGTTAAGAAAGTCAGGTTGAAGGCAGAGATAGCAGTGTTGACAGACTGCAGAAGTACTGCTCTCATTGCTATATCTTCTTCTTCTTCTTCTTCTTCTTCTTCTTCTTCTGCTTCTCTTGCAGCTGTGGCAGTAGAAGCTGTGTCTTGTGATAAGGTGTTATTTCTTCTGCTGATCAGTTCATCAGTAACTGATTCTTTCTTTACTCTCTCTATTATCACTGCAGTACTGCTCTCTCTCTCAATTAACACAGTGATATATGACTCTGTGTAATCATTCAGAGAGAATCTCAGAGAGAGCTTGATTCTGAGAACAGTGATTCTGAGAAGTTTAATCTGTAGTTTTTCTTCTGTAGCATATCTGAGCTCTTCTCAAGATACTGCTGAGTTGAGTCTGCAGACTTCTGCAGTTTCTTTATCTTCTCTCTGTGAGAAGACTCTGATGTGATCTCTGATTAGTACTGTCACATGTCTGTGCTATGCTAAGTAGCTAAAGAAAGAAGGAATTTTATACATTTACTTCTTCTCTTACTTTTGTTATTTTTATTATATCTGTAACAATAACTTCTATCTCTCTGTAAGTATTATTTTATAAGAAGATATTATATCAGTTCTGATAAGAAGCTCAGATGCTTAAGTAGTACAGAGTAAGAGTTTCAGAGCTTCAAGTATTAGTGAATTTTATCAAGACTGAGAAGATCTCTCTTACTCATCTATAAAAGAAGATGAAAGTATGAGTCTCTGAGATGAAAAAATACCTCAGAATAACTGACTCTAAGAAGAAGAAGTCAGTAAGCACTGCTATTGAAAGTAACATAAAGATTAATCACTGATTGAAGAGAATCTCACTTCAATTAAAGCGGATAATTAAGATACTTTGTAAATTGATGAGTTAATACTTTATATATCTCTTATACTCTTCTACAGCATGCTCTTCTGCAGCACTGCAGTGCTAACTTCACAGCAGATAAAGATATCAGTGTCAGAGACTTCAACAGTGAAGAATGAGTTTAATAAGAATAAGATTATTAATGAGTAGACTCTGATCTCTCTTTTTACTTTTTCTATAAGCTGCAGCTCTATTAGAATAGCAGTGACTTATGAATTAAAAATATTAATCTTATTGATTTTAAATATCTCTTTCTCTTAACTGCTTCAGGAATTTTACAGTTATATAGTCTCATTAAACTTCTAAAAAAAACTCTTTGAAGAAAATAGAAGAAGAGTGCTACAGAGTTCATAAAACATCAGCTTATTACTGTGACATCATCTTTAAAAAACTCTTTTTTTTGAGAAAAATAAGAAGTCTTAAGTAGTATTTCTTACTTAATATCTCTGATATGTAACAAGACAGTCTCTACTAGCTGTCTCATAGCTTACAATCTCTTTCTCAGTATTTTTCAAATGCTTAAGTAGTTCTCATGAATTCTCTGACAATGAATAATTCTCTTATTTAACAAGATATTAAAGCTTGCTGTAATATATTCACTTTTTTAATATTTTCTTTGTAAGATATTCAGTATCACTCTTAATCTCAATACTATTCAGCTGAGACAGCTCTACTCTGAAGTATTGCTTATAGAGCTTTAAATAGAAAATATAAAAAATAGAATGAATTGATTTCAATTCTGAGATTAATTTCAACTTATATATCTACTTACTTATCATTCTTATTACTAAGAAAGATTCTAGTTATCACTCACTGAGCCTTTTATATAATTCTATTATCTTGATATTCTTTGCTAAAAGTAGTACTTGATTCTCTATCAAGAACTTTATTGAAAGATGTTTTTAATTATAGTATTCTATCTACTGCTTCTAAACATAGTGAATACTTTTCATTATCTTCTTATGAATTTTATTTAAAAGTTTCAATCTAGCTTTTACTTCTGATGTTAAGAAGTACTTTATTCTCTGTATCTGTTCAATATTCTGACTGTCTATTCTTCTCTTAGAAATATTATCTATAATACTACTAAGTAATGAAGAATTATATTTATAATAAGTATAGAAAGAAGATACTTTTAAGATTACATTCTTTGTATTATTATATATGAATTCAGCAGTTAGAAGATGTTTAAGTCAATCATTCTAATAATACAAATAAAATACTTAAAGATGCTGTTTTAATATCTGATTCTGATATTTAGTCTGATTATATATCTGCAGATAGAATGCAGTACTGAGAAGATATCTTATTATAAGATAATAGTAAAAAGCTGATCAGTATTTACTGATGAAGAGAGATTCTTAATCTGTTATCAATGATTTCAGAGCACTGTAATTATAAATAATGATATTTAAAAATAGATTAGTTAATTCAGAGGCTTTAATCTTTTTATAAGTAGAGATATATTTGATTATCTTTATAAAGCAGTTAATAATGATTGAAATTGAGTTATATTCTTTAACTCTTATGAACTTCAGTAGATTAACTATGAAATTCATTAATAGATTCTGTCATGAGTTCTTTGAAATAGACAGTGATATTAACTCACTATATTACTTATACTGTGAGATCTTTATTCTTTAATAGATATTATAAGTCTTAATATTCTCTTTGACATCTGTCTAAAGCTTGTCTTAAATATATTTGTATTTTTCAAGCTCTTCAGTCTTCTCTAATCTGAAGTACTCAGTATGAAGATTATTATAATAAAATCTTAATAACTTCTGATACACTGCTCTGTTATAAGAGATGAAGACTGAATTATTTAGCAGTAGAAGTTCACATTCTTCTAGTTATGAGTAACTTGATTTCTTAGCAGTACTGTTCTACTCAGAGTCTGTCTTTTTCAAGTTTAAATCAGATTCTTTCTTCTTCAATTTCTGAATTTGAGCTGTAGTAGAGATATTTTTCTGCTATAACTTATCAATGACTTCTAAAAGTAGTCAGATTGAAAGATTGTAGATCATTTCATTTCTTATCAATTCAATAATAGTAAGATATAATATGAGAAGTTTATAATCTTCAGTATCAGTTCTCTGCAGAGACCTAAATTTTCTTTTATCTACTATACTGAGTTATACAGCTGTCTTACTAATACTGTTTTCAAGTTTCAGAGAATTTCAATTCTCTGTAATTAACTTCTTCTACAGTGATGATAGAGATTCTTTTATAGAATTCTTCTCCTCATCAATGATATTATAATCAGACTGTTTAGACAGTATATTAGCAGAGTTAAGTCAATCTGAACTGTATTAAATATAGAAGTCATACTTTAAAAGCAGCTTTATTTATCTAACTCAATATCTTATCAAGCTCTTTGTTATTAAGAAGTAATGCAGATTTACATAATCAGTGAGAACTTACACTAAGTACTTACTACTTTGAAGATAATATCACTAGATCTTAAAGCATTTAATAATTACTAATATTTCTTGATTATAAGTATTATATCTTCTCTATATAAGTGATAACTTCTTGAAGAAGAAAATCACTGATCTCTATTCACAGTGTTATATAGACTTTATAAAAAAGTCTTCTCTTACAGATATTTCATTGTCTGTATTCTCAGAAACTATTATCTCTTAATTATTTCAATGTTGAAAGATCTCTGATATTAACTGTGAAAAGATTTCACAGATCTTATTTCTGAATATATCAGTCTCACACTGACTAAGTAAGTTGAGATTAAAGTGATTCAGTATTGTGATATCTGTAAAAGCTTATTTCAATTCTATAAATACTCTTATAAGATCTTGAGTGAGAATAAACAGTTCTGTTTTTCTGTCTTTAACACTTCTCTTTAACAGATCTATAAGAGAGACAGTTATCTGTGAATATGTATAGATGAATTATCTATAGAAATTTATAAATTCTACAAATACCTGCATCTTGCAGTACATTTACAGCACTGATCAGTTCTTAATGACAGAGATCTGACTTCTGTTCATTGAAATGTCATTAATCTTAATAATATAATCTAAGAAATCAATCTTCGGCATGTAGGATTAGCATTTCTCAGTATTTATATAGAGT
Source organism: Blastomyces gilchristii SLH14081 (assembly GCF_000003855.2). Lineage (NCBI taxonomy): Eukaryota > Fungi > Ascomycota > Eurotiomycetes > Onygenales > Ajellomycetaceae > Blastomyces > Blastomyces gilchristii. The sequence goes on along the minus strand of NW_003101675.1, from coordinate 656,995 downwards.
TAATACTGTCTCAAGTAACTCAATACTTCTTGAATATAGATATCATATTCTTCTTTCATTTTTAAGAAGATTATAATGTCATTCAAGTATACTATGTAGAAGACATTGACAAGGCTCTGCAGTGTCTCATTTATATAGATCTCAAAGATGATTAAAGTATTACAAAGATTAAAAGATAAAACAAGATATTCAAAATTGTTATACTTAGTATAATGTAGCGGGCTGCGCCCGATCATCATATAGACTATTTCTTTACACTTCATAGATTCTGCTGAAAGCTCCGATTCTCGGTCATTCTTGATCACTGATTCTCAGCTGAAAAACCCACAGAATTCCTATTCTTCTGCCCCGAAGCTCCACCGCGTACACACTGCATATGTGTATAAATATTCACTTCAATCACTGATTCTCACACTTTCTCTTTCTTTTCCTTCTTTAATGTTTTTCTCTTTGTTATATAAGACCTATATATTATACTGATCTATTCAGTGTAGGCCTCTTATACTAGAAAAATATTCATTGTCTTCTTATTAGAAATGATTATTCATTGAGAATATATTCGAACATGTAACAATGTGTAAGAAATAGAGAAACAATCAAACAGTTAAGTGAATATTGAGTCTCTAGATAGAAGCTTGCTCATCAGTCACTCTAACTCTATAACAAGATCTTACAAAGAGAATATCAGTGAAAGGTCTGAGAGTTCTGACATCTTAGATATATGAGAGATTCATAAGATTACATTTCTTTCAATTCTGCAGAAACTACACATCTGATGAACAATATAACTATGTCTAATAATAATATGAGAGAACTCTTGAATGCGAGTATAGATACAGTGTCACAGGAACTCTGAGTAATATTGAAGTTATAACAGCAGCAGATAGCTGATATACATGCAACTCAATAACATCAATATAAGGAAATTTAACAATTATCTTAACTAGAAACCTCTACACAAGCAATTTCAATACTGACTGAATCAGATATGAATATGATATAAGTGTTAAAGAAATATTTAGATACTCTTACATATTTCAATACTTCTAATCTCACTCTTTATTCATTATAAAGATTGAAAATGCTTACAAAGCTAAGCATAGATAAAGATATCATCAGTTCATTAACTAATCAAGATTGATATATAAATGATCAATTGAAGAATCATATAAGACAGAAGTTCTATTCATAAATGATAGCATGTGAATCAGTATTACAAACATCTGATAATATTATTAAACATCTTAATAATCTGTTCTAAGATACTACTATATAACAGAAAGTATTAAATTAATTACAGAGTGTCTGACAGAGAAACACTTCTCTTACAATATTCATCTCTGACTTTGATATCAAGATTCTAGAAGCAGGTGAACAACCTTAAGAGAATTGAATGAAGATTAGTATACTCAAGAAGATATTAACTTTTGAACTCTTACAGACTCTTACAACTATAGATGAAGATCAGTCTTATAAAGATTTCTGCATACAACTTCAGACATTGAATGACTGTCTTATCAAGCTCAAGAGTATATAGAACAGTGATAGAAGATATTACATTTCGGTCACTTATACATCTGTACTAAGAAATAATAACAATGACACAGATGCTATGAACTGAGTAAACTTAAATATCTATACATAAGCAAGAGTCTTCACTGTCTGAACAGGCTTTTGAGTTTCTGAGATTACTCTCAAAGAAGTCACTGATTAATGTTAATAAGAAGTGTGTATTAACTGTAACTGATCAGAACATATTACTTTCAACTACTGATCAGTCTATATATCTTCTCACTTAAAGAATGAATCAGTGTCTGTCTGTGTCAATTACATTGTATTGAAGAAAGATTTAGAAGATAACTATAAAAATGCTCTAATAAAATAGAGAAAAGATTAGCTTCTATTCAAATTTATAAACAGCAGCTTGAAGAGATCAGATAATAATAATTTAAAGAGAAAATAACAATGAATGTAATTCTTGTATCTACTGTAATCAATAATATGTATAATATGAAAGCCATAATAGACAGTGATCTATGTTATTATATAATGATTAAATCTTCAGTTATAAGATATTACAATCTTCAGTGTATTCTCTTATTAAAATTCTAACTTCTTACAGAATTTGATGATCTAAAAGACATTTATATCTGTTACATAATGAAGTTGAATATTAATATCAGAGAATATCAATATGAATATATCTATGTATATAAAGTTAATAATCTCAATTATAATCTTATATTAGCAGTTGTCTGACTATCTGAACAAGGCATCTTATTAAATGGTTAAAAAAGATGCTTAATATTCTCTAATAATGATAGAATTCATGAAGATGATATTCATAAGACTATGAATCTGACACAGATCTCTGTTAACATCTATAAAATACTCTGAAAAGAAAGTTACTGAAAAAATCACTGATAGTAGAATTATGTGATAATCTATTCTATTAGTCTGACTAATATTAAAAAACCTCTAGAGAAGTTATTCTGTACTATATACAGCTTCTATATAAACTTTAACTTCTCAATAATATCACAAATATATAGATTATCTCCTGACAAGATAATATTATAAATATATCTCTCTTATAAGCTCTAGAAGTGAATCACAGTATTAAGTTAGAAAAAGAAGAATAATAAGAATTCTGAGTCATTATAAGACTGTCTTTATAATATGTCTTAAGACAAACTTCTTCTTCTTCAGAAGACACTCAATGATCTGTTAAATAAGAAATTTATATATATTAGTAACTCTTTCACTGCAGCTTCTATTCTCTTTACAAAGAAATCAGATAAAGAACTTCAATTCTGTGTAAACTATTGAGAATTGAACAGATTAATCAAGAAGAACTGCTATTTCTTATCTCTTATTAATGAAACTCTAGCTTATATCAGACAAGATCAATGATCTAGATATTATTATCATATTTTATAAAATCTGTATCATTGAAGAAGATGAATAACTTATAGAATTTTGAATATATTATAGTCTCTTTGAATAAATAGTTACACTCTTTGAACTGATCAATACTCTCAGTACATTTCAGAAGTATATTAACTGAGCACTCTGAAATTTTCTTGATGAATTTGCATTTATATATCTCAATAACATTCTCATCTTCACTAATAAGTTCAGAAAAGAATATCAAGAACACATGTAAAGAGTATTACAACAATTACAAGAAGCAGAACTATTAATAGATATTAATAAGTGTGACTTCAAAGTCAAGAGTATCAAATATCTAGGTTTTATCATAGAAGCTGATAAGAGAATTTGAAAGAATTTTGAGAAAGTCTCTGTCATTCTTGAATGAGAAGCTTTATATACTGTGAAAGATATATAAAGCTTCATCAGATTTACTAACTTCTATTAGTAATTTATACAAAACTTCTCAGATATTATGAGATCACTTACAGAACTTATCAGAAAGAACTCAGTATTTCAGTAATTAGCAGACACTGAAGCTGTATTTATACAGATGAAGAAGATGTTTATTAATATCTCTCTACTAATAATATTTAATTCTAACTATGAAATAGTTGTTGAAGCTGACTTCTCTAACTATATTATAAGAAGAGCTATATTATAATATAATAATGAAGATATCTTATAATCATATATTTTCATATCTAAGAAGTTAAGCTCTACTAAATACAACTATAAGATTCATGATAAGAAACTTCTCACAATTATACACTATCTAGAAGAATGAGACTTCAAACTCTAAAGTGTCTTTAAATTTGAGATAATCACACATCATAAGAATCTCAAGTACTTTATAACTACTTATATACTTATTAAATAATAGATGTGATGATCTGAGTTCTTAAGCTGCTTTCATTTTATAATACACTGCTGTTCCAGCAGCTAGATCTCCATGACAGATGCTCTCTTATGACAAGAGTAAGATATGCCTTTCAATATAATAAATACCTGTTGAATGAACTGAGAACACTGACTTCTATATTTAAAGATATTAGTTAATTAAGATGAAACAACTCATGACACTATATATACTTCTTTAATTAAAATATTCTCTCTCTGAACTGTCATTAACACTGATACTGACACTGATACTAATATTAATATTAATATCTCAACTTCTTTCAAACCTACACTGAATAAATTATCACATATAACAGCTTAAACTGATAGACTTCTTTAAGCACTTATTAAAGCAGTATATCAAGAAGCACTCTGATTTCTCTCAGAACTATATATAAGAACTGACATTTCAGAATACTTAATTAATGATAATAATACTCTGTAATTCTGTAAATAATATTGAATCTCTCACTCTGAACTCTTATACATCTGAATAATACAAGAGATGCATAATTTATATATAACTGATCACTCAGATCATGAATAATTATAATGAATAATCTCTTAAAAGTTCTACTGATCTGAGATATTAAACAGCATCAGATATTTTATTTGAAACTATAATTATAATTCTTTCATTAACTTATAAAAGAACTGTAGAAAAGATATACTGAAATCACTCAATATTTCTGATAGAATCTGATGAGATATAGTAATGCACTTCACTATTAATCTCTCTAAGAGTAAGAGTTGTAAGAACATTCTGATTATTATGAATCAATTGAGTAAAGATGTAATATTGAAATCTTCTAATAAGATGAATACTGAATAAGTTACTGAAGCTTTTCTACAGAGTCTGTTCTATTGAATACATGAATTACTGAGATCTATAGTATCAGATCAGAGTCATTAATTTATAAGTACTTTCTGAACAGAAATCTGTCAAGTTCTTAAGATTATATATTATTTATTAACTGTCTATCACTTTGAGATCAATGATATATCAGAATGAATAATTCAAACTGTAAAGAATTATCTTTATAAGTTCTGTAATTATTTATAAGATAATTGACATGATCTTCTTCTATATACAGTGATAGCTATTAATAGCTGAGATGCTGTCTTAACAGATGTAAGTCTGTTCTTTCTTACACACAGTTATTACATGAAAGTACTGAATCTTCTAGAAATCACACATTTCATATCAAATCTCTGAAGTTCAATTCAGATCACTGATAATATAGTAATAAAGCTCTGAGATACTCATGACTGAGCAGAGATCTTCATAACAATCATGAAACAAGATTAAGAAGACTGAATCAATGTTCATCAAGATTCTGCTAAGTAATATAAGATAGAAGACTTAGTGTGATTGAATCTCAAGAATATACAGATCATATATTCATCTCATACACTGAATTATCACTATATTAAATATAAAGTGATAGAAGTTCTAGATAGCTATAACTATTATCTTGATACATTATCAGAGATTTATAATGTCTTTCATACAAGCTTACTTCACTGCACTGTGACTGATTCATTTTCTTCTTAACTGATTTTTAACTGACAGCTGTCAGAGATTATAGAAGAAGATAATGAAGTTGAATAAGAGATGAAAGATATTCTTGATAAGAGGTTCTGCAGCCGCGGCTGACAATATCTTGTAAAATGAGTCAGCTATAATTGTCTGACCTGAACTCTGAGTTTCATGTCATCTGAGACCGCGGCTCTTGATCAATAAGAACTATGCATAATCATAGAAGAAGAAGACTAATGTGATAGACTGCATCTGATCATTATATAGACTATTTCTTTACACTTCATAGATTCTGCTGAAAGCTCTGATTCTCAGTTATTACTATTATTATTATTATTCTTCAATTATAGATGTATACAGTCAGTGACTATGACATCTACTTGAGAACCTTTAGTTCTCAGGGTTTTTTCTATATCTATAGAGTCAACTATTATACATTTATCAATTTCAGATATGCAAAATCAGAAAATTTCAGTTCAGAATATAAAAACTGTTTATAAATTGCAGTACTTCAACACCTTCTGATACTTTGAAGTCATTTGAAAATATCATGACAAAGGAAATGAGAACATAGTCTTAAAGATAGCCACATTAAATAGATAAATAGAAAAGAACAAAAAGAAACAAGTACAGTAAAGAAAGACTATAACAAAATAAAATTATTAAAAGATAGTATATAGCTGTTTTAACAGACTATATCTAATTAATTTCCACCTCTTCATATTCAGATACTTCTGAATTCAGTCATTTTGTTATAGCTGCTTGAGTTTCTGATAGAAAGTCTATTAAGTATTTAATTCCTGTCTCAGTTGAGAATAAGAATCTTATATTTAATTAATTTAAATCATACTTCTTCTTCAATCTGACTCTGAGACAATTGTATAATACACAATGTATTACAATATACTTAGAATTTTCATTTATATTGTAAAATGAGCACTCTGTTGAATCAAATCTATCATTAAATCTTTGTATATAGAATTTGAAATAATCATGTTCTAGTTTCAGCTGAATTATAGATGAGAATATTTTCTTTTTATATTTAATTGAACAAGATTTTCACTTTGATTTTATCTCAAATCTTGAATAATATATCCTCTTCTTTTGTTTCTGCCAGCTTTCATTTTATTTATTTAAACAAGATTCTTTTATCTTTCTCTTTATAAAAGATCAGAACACTGTTTTTTGAATAGATCTGCTTAATTCTGAACTCTTTTTTACAGCTGAATCAGTCAATTCATTGTCATGAATATTCATATAAGCAGGAACTCAGTGTAGATGAATTATCAGTTTTAATATTCTTCTCTTTTGAATTTTCAAAACAGAGTTTAAAATCAGTTTAAGATTCATCTGATCATTATAAATCTGACTATTTCTAAGTCTTTTTAAAGCAGCTTGACTATCAGAGAATATTCATTTGTCTTTCAATCTATTTCCTCTTTTATGAGATTTTATTTCAATGAGTTTGAAAGCTTTTACTATTACAAATAGTTCAGCATCAAAGACTTCAGATTCACAGTCTAAATTTCAGAAATCTGAGATAAAATTAATATTATCTTCAGTATAAGCAATATCTGTGTCTAATCTATTCAAATTCTCATTTTTTAAGTTATCTGAGTAAACCAGAATAAAGTCTTTTATATTGATTATAGAGATCTTCTTCAAGTGCTGTTCATATTCTCTCTCTTTTGATAGTTCACTTATTTATAAGTTTATAAGAGATTTCAGCTTTTCTCTTCAGAAAGATATCTTCTCATGATCAATTTTCTCAATATTTAATGAAGAAAATTGATTTTTAATAAGTCAACATAGTCTATACAGTTGAGAGAGCATTTTCTTTAAAGTATTCTTCTCATTTCAATCAAGAAATCTATTTCAATTCAGTTCATTTTCTGAGTTATCTGATAGAAATGAAGAAGAGACTCTTTCTCTGATTATATAATTTAAGCTCATCTTCATAACTCTCAGAGTATAGTTTATACAGGCTTTTTCAAATCAAATAGTAGAAGATGAAATTGAAGCTTCAACTTTCATTGCTTTAATATAAGATGATTTGAATGCTCTCAGAATTCTTCTACAAGCTCTGTTTTACAAACTGTGAAAGAGTTCAGTGAAATTATCTTGATTATTTCATTAAACTTGAACTTCATAATCAGCTACTGAGATAATACAGGCTATGTGTAACTATCTCATAGCCTGAAAGAATAGATCTCTCTCAGTATTTAATAGTCTGCTTATACTATTCAGTAGTCTCTCTGTCTTCATGATTCTTTGTTGAATATGATATTTAAAATTTAACTTGAAGTTTAATCATACTTCTAGTTAGTTAATATTCAAACTGAGCTTCATATCTTTATTTAAAAGAGTTAGACTTAGTTCTTTCTCATTAAATATGGGAAAAAAGTGAATTGACTCAGTTTAATTCATATTAAATTGAATTAGATTGATATCTGCTTTAACAAAGATTTTCTTTACTACTTTCTCAATCACTTCTAAATTCTCTTTGATTGTCTTTGAACTGTAGAGTAGATCAATATCATCTATATAACTGAAAGATCTCACTATTTTCATCTCTCTATTCTTGAATAGATATGCAGTGTATATTGTAAATAAAACAGATGAGATTGAAGATTCTTATAATACTTCTATTTTTATCTCAGTTTTATCTTGTTTTCTTTCATCAAAGAATAGTTGTATAATTCTTTTAGATATAAATAATTAACTCATTTTATTAGAGAAAGTGATAGTTTTAATATCTTCAAAGTTTGAATCATCTTAGACTTTGAAACATGATTAAATTCATCTTTTATATCAATAAAAACTGCAGTTGAGACCAGATCTTCATGCTTTGCTACTTGAATACTATGAATAACTGAAAGAACAGTGTTAATTATAGAACATTGTTTTCTATCTCTTATTTATTCATTAAATAGAAGAGAATCACTAATAGAGCTTATAAAAGATAATCTAGTAGCTATTATCTTTTCTAGAATTTTTCTTAAACAGTTCAACAGAGATATTACTATATATAACTTAGAAATTGAAGCTTTTCTATTAGATTTTACAAGGATTACTTCAGTAGCTTCTCTTCAGCATTCAGAATAATAATCATTTTTTAAGAGATTGAAAAAGAGCTCAAAATATTCATTCTTCAAGTAGAAATATGTGTTTTGAATAATTAAGTGATAAATTGAATCAGGCTCTGCAGCAGTTTTAATTGAACTTGAGAATAATACTGACTCTAGTTCATCATATGTAAGCTCAGACCATTCTCAGTTATTTTCATTAATATATTCATAAAATGACATATTCTTCTCTTCTAACTATGATGAGTTTTGAAAGAGAATTCTTATAAAAGCTTGACATTTTTTCTTAAAAGAGTTTACTGTATACAATTCATTCTGAAATTTATATTCTAAGGTTGAAAGCTTTGCTACACTTCTTGTTTTAGTATAGTTAAAGGCTTTAAAAACTTCTTTTTCTTATATTTCTTCAAGAAACTTGTTTCAGTAATCTGTTTTGACTCTTTTAATATCTGAAAAATATTCATTTTAAATAGCTTTGAACTCTTCATAAGATATTAAGTTATTCTTTCAATCTCTCTTAGCAGTGACTAATTACTTTCTTTTAGAAGTGATATTCTTATTTCATCAAGGTTTGAAATACTCAGAAGACTTTTTCTTTGAAATATTTTCTCTAATACTTGTTAGAAGAATAAATGTAATCAGCTTTACTCTATTCTTAAGTATTTCATTTGAGATATCTTGACTTTGATTTCAATAGAGCTTACTCTATCTTTCAGATTTCAGCTGTTTTACTCTTTCTTTAACTACTTTTCAATCAGCTTTTTCAAAGTTATACTGATTAGAGAGAAGAGGATTTTCACTTCTTTATTTTTTACTCAGTTCAATATTAAATTGAATGATCTCATAATCTGATTCTGAGATTTCATTTGAATCAATAAATCAGTTTATAAGTCTTTTTTCAATTAGATTTTATAATATGAAAGTTAGATCTATAATAGATTTCTATTTCATATCTTTTCTAAAGAATGTTTGTTAATCAGACTTGTTAACTAAATCTATTAAATACTCAAAAGTTTATTCAACAAGTTTATCTACTCTTTCTACTCTTATGCACTCTGAGTTTCATCAGAGATGATGTGCATTGAAGTCTTCTGTAATTATGAAATTTTTTAAGAGAGTTATATTCAAAAATTCTCTATCAATTATTCAGATATTGTTGTTTTCTTTCAATAACTTTTCATTATAGATATTTATAAGTTGAATAGTATCAATCTCATTCTCTTTATCTATAATATCACTCACTAGAATATAAGAGTCAGATATAATATTAAATCTTAAATTCAATTGATGTCTTGATCTTTTTCTCTTATAGATCACTACTCTTGATTTTATCTCAGATTTTTCAGGAAGAAAGCAGTAATAGTTTGAATGAGAAATGATGTACTTTTACTTAGTATCAAAGTTCAGTTCTTGAAGAAGTACAAAGTCAATCTTTTGTTCAAATATAATCTGAAGACAAGAATAAATGCAATTTGAGTTTCTATTCACATTATTTTGAATAAATGTGATTTTTGAAGTGTTTTTAAACTTTTTTTATTGTTTTTATTGTATATTCATACTAAATGGAGTAGAGATGGAGTAGAATCTAATCAATATTATCAGATAGTAGATTATAATCATTTTGAAAAGTAGGAATCTCAACTGCTTTTATTATATCTAGTTTATCATCAGAGTCATTTCTCAATTCTCTAATCTTAACAGAAGTTTGAGAATTCAAATTCTATTTACACTTAGCTGAAGAATTGAAGTTTGAAGATTTAGATAGTTGAGAATTTCTTCTTTTTAAGCTTGCAGTTGTAGATTTACTAGCTTGACTTTTCTCTTCAGTTTTAGATTCATTTTGAGCTTCATCTTTTCTTCAGTTCTTTTGAGTTCTTGAAGTAAATACACATTCTTTTGAGCTAGATGCATGTTTTTCTTTACAATTGAAGCACTTAAGCAGAGTATACAAACATATTTCATCTCTTTTTAAGCATGTTTCACATTTATGCTTACTAGTTTTGTAATCTCTAGCATAGAATACACATTTTGAGTCTCTGAAACAAGAGATTGCAAAGTATTCATATCTTTGACAATTTGAACACTGTGTTTGAGCTTTGAGATTCATTCTTGAGTCTTTGCATTCATGAACTCTTATTTTCAAATTTGCTACTCTTACTTCAGAGATTCTTAATTATTCAAGTGTCTTTGTATATATTAGAATAGAGACATTTCTTCTACTCTATCTGAACTTAATTAAATTAAGTTATACAGACTCTTTTCTCAGTTGAATAGAATTGTATTCTTCTAATCCATTTTTAAGAAGTAGCATTTCTTTCTCACAGTCAAAGATTTCAACTGAAATATTATAAAGAATGAATTTATCACACTTTTCATCTCTCTTAGATAGAATTGTTGTGTTTAACAATGATTCTACTGCTGATTTTCAGAGATTCTCATTCTGAATAAGGAATTCTGCACTGAATTCAGACATTGTAATCAGAATGATGAAGTTTTTAAAGAAGAATGGCTCAATTGAAGCTATAACTGATTTTTAAACTTCAATATTAGTTATTAACTGAGAAAAGAACTGCTGATTAATTTCATTTCTAATTCTGAAAATGAGATTTGAGTTTAGCTTGTTTCTCTGTAAGATATTCTGATTTAAGACTTTGAGAATAAGTCTTCTACTTCTGAAGATTTAAAGATTTTTCTCTTTTTATATTTTTTTCTTCACTCTTCTATCAATAGAAGTATGTGCAGTATTCTTCTCAGTTTTCTCAGAATTTTGAGCAGGTTTTGAGACAGCAGATTTAGAGATAGCAGATTTAGAGACAGTAAATTCAGCTGCTTGAGCATATGCTTTCTTCTAATTAAAGAAGAAGAGAAAGAAGAAGTAGAAAAGAAAGAAGAGCAAACTGAAGAGTCAGTGATTATATTAGAAATTTTCAAAGTTTTTAGAACTGTGTTTGAAATTTCAAGTTTGAACTTAATCACTTTCTGTAGTTGTCTAGCCTAAGTATGAAGAATTAACAGTACTTCTTCATTAATCTCACTCAGACACTGCTTTTCAAGAATCTTCCTTACTTTTTCAAGTTTCTATCTTTCAAGAACTTATTCTTTCTCTATTTCTTCTTTCTTTCTTCTCTTCAGAATTTCAATCTCAGAAATAGTACTTGAGAAAGCATCTTTTTCTACATCAACTGAGTGTATTTTTGAACTCATTATTCTTAATGAAAATTTGATCAGACTGATTCAATTGAGATATTTATTAAACTCTTTTGAATTGAAAAGTTAATCAGACTGTTTCAATTAAGAGATTTCTAAGTCTGTTTTCAATTGAAGAGTTAATCAGGCCGGTTCAAAAGAAGAATAAAAGACTTTTATGTATAAAACACCTGATTTTTTTCACACTAGTTTAGTAACTATGTTAAATTTTTAGAGAGAATCTAATAAACTAAAATTAATTTTAAAGATAAATCAATAAAATCTTTATAATCTCTTTCTTGAGATACAGTGAGGAAAAGTATAATATCAATTGATAATAAGTCAGATAATATAACAGTTTTTGAGAGAAAAACTGATAAAAAATAAATCAATTTTTGACAGAGAAATTGATTAAAACTATTCAATTTTATTCTAAATCATTCAATTCTTCTCACACAACAAGTATGCAACTCAAATCAGTTAATAAAGAGTGTAAAAAAGAATTAAGTATTAATGAAAGCTCTTCAGTTACTGAAAAAGTAATTCTTACTTAAAAGAATGTGAAATTATGATAGAAAATAACTCTGTTTTTAATTCTTTATAAGAATATTGTATAAAATTCGGAGAAAAATATCTTACTTTTTCAAGAGAAGTAAAAAACTATTTCTAAGATCTTTTTTTTTTTTTTTTTTTTACAATAACGACTACAAAAGAATGAGATAGAAACTGCTAGAATATGCACTACTATATACTCTCTATTAAGACTTTCTCTCTTCAGAGTCTTGATATTATAGAGAATATAAGTCTATTTCTATATAATAATATAAATATTGTCAGCAGAATGTAGAGAAGCTGATTATTTATATCTTAAAATAGAAGAGTTTATCAATGATTATATCAATACAGAGTTAATTCTCAAATTCAATAGAAATCTAGTATTGCTGTTCTCAATTTCTTGCAGAATCTATTGAATATTGAGATATTAAAACTAGATTTAATATATCTCACTATGCAGGGATCAAAGGCTCAGTCAGATCTTGAAATATACTGATTTTATAGTTGTTGTATCTGCTGATTATGTATTGAATACAGTTGCTGAGATATCTTTTTGTACTTTTCTACTGGGGATGGGCCAGATCGGAAGAGGCAGTACAAGGGTGAGACTTGGTGTAAAGACAAAGAGGGTTTTTCACAGAGGATGCGCTTCAGATGTGTGATATGTCTGTTGATTATGTGCTTGATACTATTACTGAGGTATCTTTTTGTATTTTTCTGCCAGACGTGGGCCAGATTGAAAAGAGTGATATGTGGGTGAGACTTGGTGTTGATGTTTTGAAACATCAAAGATAGACAGGATTTTCATGAAAGTTGCTTCTCAGATATCTTCACAATTACAGATTGAAGATCTTTCAAAAATAAGAAGATTGATGCATATGACTAGGTGTCTTCATCTTATAATTTGTATGGCAATTTGGCCTGGGGTTGTGGTGTGATAGGGGTGAACAGAGGATAATCCCACACAGGAGTTTTGAACAATGTCTGGTTCATGTTTGGCTAAATAACTTCACCACCACATGGGGTATGTGGTTGGCAATGAGGTCAAAATGCTTGTATGATCAAGGGCTTTTTGATGAATCTATCAGTGAGTTCTTATTTGAAAAATTGAGTGAGTTTGTGATGAAGTGCTTGACTGATGATCTGTGTGTTATTAAGTAAGATGAATTTCAGAACTGGCTAATAGTGTAATTATATCTTTAAAATACAATATTTCTTTGCAATTGCATGTTAGAGAGTATAAGTAATTCAATTTATATTATATTTAAAAAAGTATACTCTGATATCTGTACTCAATAAGTTTGAAATAAATGTATAGAGTCAGTGATTTCTGACATTATATAAAAGTATTTATTTAATATCTTTTTATAGAGAGTTCTGAGCCTGTTGTTTTGATATTATATTTCAATATTGTATATTAACTAGTTTTGATTTTCTTAAAATGCTTCAGATAATATAATTGAATGTATTCATTAGACTGTTTAATTTTACAACATTCTTGATATTTTTCTTGAGTTGAGAGACTGTGTTGTCAACACAGCTATTTAAATCATAGAGATTATATTTCAACCTTTCACTGTAATTGAGATATTATATGAGTGTTTGAGCTGTTGAGATAGCAGATGTATAAATAGAAGATAGAGAATTACTTACAGTGACTTTATATTCACAGATTTCTTATAATTTCAGCTTTAATTTCAGAGCCTTCTGCTTTTCTCTTCTTATCTCATATTTTATTATAAAATATTGTATATTTATATTATTTGTAACATTGTCAGATAATAAAGTCTTAATATCAGAATCAACTTTATTGAGCTGATAAGTGAATTAAATAAATTAGATAAATTGAGTAGATCAGATTAATATAATTTTATTAAAAGTTATAGTAAAACTTACTTCAAATCAGAAAAATATTTCAGAAGAATATGATTTTTTAATAAAGCTTTAAAATACTTCAGAATAATATTCACTAGTAAAGCTTAAGTATAAAGTAATATTATTATCAGCAACTGACTCAGTGAATAAATTATGAGATTATGAACAGATATGAAAGTAAGATTGTAATGAATCTACTGTATTAAATACTTGTTTATTGAATTCTTATCAATATAAGCTTTGAGTGATGTTATAGTTATTAATCAGATGTTTTTCTTTTTATTTTTTACAATATAATTCATTTCACTCTGCAAGTCTTTTTTAAGTAGATAGTAGTATTATTATTGATCAACAAGTTCTTGAAGATGTTAATATAAATAAAATAAAATGATTTTAACATCTGATAACTATATTGAATAAAGTAGTAGTTAAAATACTAATTAGATTAACAAGAAATTCTGAATTGACAGTGTTTATATACAACATAAGTCTCATAATCTGTAGAAGATGTAAATCTTGCTTAATTGAAATAATTACTCACTTATGAGAAGTTATATAATGAAAGAATTAATAAGTCAGAATATGTAATCTGATTGTAAGAGGCCTACACTGAATAGAGCAGTATAATATATAGATCTTATATAATAAAGAGAAAAATGTTAGAGAAGAAAAGAAAGAGAAAGTGTGAGAATCAGTGATTGAAGTGAATATTTATACACATACACAGTGATGTACACAGTGGAACTTTGAAATGGTAGAATAGGGATTTTCATACAAAGTGAAGCTTTGAGATGAAAGAATAGAAATTCTGTAGATTTTCAGCTGAGAATCAGTAACTGAGAATCAGAGCAGTAGAAATCTATAAAGTGTAACAGAATAGTCTATATGATTGATCAGGCACAGCTCATCACATTAATCTCTCTCTTCTTCCTTGATCATACATAGCTCTTATCAGTCAAGGGCCGTAGTCTCAGATAACATAGAACTCAGAGTTCAGATCAGATAATCATAGTGAACTCATTTCATAAGATATTATCAGCTACAGCTGCAGAGTCTCTTATCAAGAATATCTTCAATCTCTCATTCAAGTTCATTATATTCTTCTATGATCCCTGGCAGCTGTCAGTCAGAAGTCAGTTGAGAAGAGAACAGATCAGTGATAACATAGCAGAGCAAGCTTATATAAAGAATATCATGAATCTCTGATGATGTATTAAGATGATAGTTATAACTGTCTAGAACTTCTATCACTTTACACTTTATATAACAGTAATTCAGTGTGTGAGATGAGTATATAACTTATATATTCTTAAGATTCAATCAAATCAGATCTTCTATCTTATATTATTCAACAGAGTCTCAGTTAACATTGATTTGATCTTCTTAATTCTGTTTAGTACTTGTTATGAAGACTTCTGCTCAATCACAGACATCTCAGGTTTTTATTACTATATTATCAGTGATCTGAATCAGACTGTGAGAGTTCAGTGTGAAATGTGTGATGTCTAGAAGATTCAGTACTTTCATGTGATATTTATATATAAGAAAGAACAGGCTTACATCTGTTGAAACAGCATCTCAGTCATTGATAGTAACTTCAGCATGTAGAAGAAGATTATATCAATCATCTTATAAGTAATTACAGAACTTATAGAGATAATTCTTTATAGTCTGAATTACTCATTCTGATGTATTATCAGTCTCAGAGCAATAGACAGTTAACAGACAGCATATAATCTTGAGAACTTAACAGATTCTTGTTCAGAGAGTACTTACAAATTAACAGTCTTAATTCAATACTATAGATCTCAGTAATTCATATATCTGATAGAACAGACTTCTTAGAAAAGCTTCAGTGACTTATTCAGTATTCATCTTATTACAGAGTTTCAATATTATATTCTTACTTAATCAGTTCACAATGATCAGAATGTTTTTATAGTTGTTACTCTCAGAGAGATTAACAGCAAAGTCAATTATCATAACTTAGCAGATTCTATCAGAAATATTAAGCAGTTTTAGCAGATCTTTTCTACAGTTCTTTCACAAGATAACAGAGAAATAATAGTTACAGTTTCAGATGAAATGTCTGATACTGTTTAATATCTCAGATCAGTAGAACTTCTGAGAGATTATTTAATACAGTTATTCATAATCTGAATGATCAGTTATATAAGAGTCATGTATCTCTCATATTATTCAGATGTGTAAGAGTTCAGAGTGAGAAACTCAGTGTTATTCACAGAATCATAGAGTATTATTATCATTAATTGAATATTGTGAGATGTTAGTTCTTATATATAGTTCTGAAGAGAATCAGAATGCTTCTTGATATACTGCTTCAGTAAGTGCTTGAAGAAGTTCATCAGTTTGAGCTGTTACATGTTATAATTCATTCAATGAAGATTCAGAAGAAGTCAAGATATTAATATCAGTGTCAGTGTCAGTGTTGATGATAGTTCAGAGAGAGAATGTTCTAATCAGAGAAGTATATATAGTATCATGAGTTGTATTATCTTGATTAACTAATATCTTCAGATCTAGAAGCTGATGTTCTCAGTTCATTCAATGAGTATCTCTTATATCAGAAGGCATATCTTGCTCTTATTATAAGAGAGTATCTGTCATTGAGTTCTGGCTGCTGAGATAGTAGTGTATTGTAAAATGAAAGCAGCTTAAGAACTCAGATCATTATATCTATTATTCAGTAAGTTTGTAAATAGTTATGAAGTGCTTGAGATTCTTATAATCTGTAATTATCTCAAATTCAGAGATACTTCAGAGTTGAGAGTCTCATTCTTTTAAACAGTGTATAATTATAAGAAGTTTCTTATCATAGATCTTATAGTTGTATTCAGCAGAACTCAGTTTCTTAGATATAAAGACACATAATTGTAAGATATTTTCATCATTATATTGCAATATAGCTTCTTCTATAACATAGTCAGAGAAGTCAGCTGCAATAACTGTTTCATAATTAAGATCAAATATTATTAGCAGAGAGATGTTAATGAATATCTTCTTTATCTGTGTAAATGCAGCTTCAGTATTCACTGATTACTGAAATACTAAGTTCTTTCTGATAAGTTCTATAAGTGATCTCATAATATCTGAGAAGTTTCATATAAATTACTGATAGAAGTTAGCAAATCTGATGAAGCTTTATACATCTTTCACAGTATATGAAGCTTTTCATTCAAGAATGACAGAGACTTTTTTAGAATTCATTTAAATTCTCTTGTCAGCTTCTATGATAAAACCTAGATATTTAATACTCTTGACTTCAAAGTCATACTTGTCAATATCTATTGATAGTTCTGCTTCTCATAATTATTGTAATATTCTTTGCATGTGTTCTTGATGTTCTCTTCTGAACTCATCAGTGAAGATGAGAATGTTATTAATATATACAGATATAAATTCATCAAGAAAATCTCAGAGTGCTCAGTTAATATACTTCTAAAATATACTGAGAGTATTGATCAGTTCAAAGAATGTAACTATTTATTTAAAGAGATCATAACATATTCAGAATACTGTAAGTCATGCATCTTTTTCAGTAATACAGATTTTATAAAACACAGTGATAATATCTAGTTTTGTAAATCATTCAGCTTATTCAATACAAGCTAGAGTTTCATTAATAAGAGATAAAGAGTAGCAGTTCTTCTTGATTAATCTGTTCAATTCTCAATAGTTTACACAGAATCAGAGTTCTTCACCTGATTTCTTTGCAAAGAGAATAGAAGCTGTAGCAGAAGAGTTATTAATATCTATGAATCTCTTATTTAACAGATCATTGAGTATCTTCTGAAGAAGAAGAAGTTTATCTCAAGACATATTATAAAGAAGGTCTCATAATAACTCAGAGTTCTTATCATTCTTCTTCTCTAACTTGATACTGTGATCTACTTCAGAACCTTATAAAGAGGCTATATTTATAGTATTATCTTATCAGAAGACATCTAGATATTCATGATATTATTAAGAGAGTTTTGTATGAGAATCTGTTATTATAGTATGAAATAACTTCTCTAGAGCTTTCTGAATATCAGTCAGGCTGATGAAATAGATTGTTACATAATTCTGCTGTCAGTGATCTTTTCAGTGACTTTCTTTTTAAAGTATTTCATACACATTGACAGAGATCTGTGTCAGATTCATAGTCTTATGAAATACTATCTTCATGAATTCTATCATTGTTAGAGAATATTAAGCTTCTGTTTCAAGCATTCAACAAGATGTCTTATTCAGATAGCTAGGTCAGTTCTAATATAAGATTATAATCAAGATTATTAACTTTATATACATAGGCATCTTCACATTGATGTTCTTCAATATCTATATTCAACTTCATCATGTAATGAGTACAAATGTCTTTTAGATCATCAAATCCTGTGAGAAGTCAGGGTTTTGATAAAGAAATACACTGAAGGTTGTAATATCTTATAACTAAAGATTTAATCATTATATAATAACATAGATCACTGTCTATCATGGCTTTCATATTATATATATTATCAATCACAGTAGATACAAGAATCACATTCATTATTATTTTCTCTTCAAATTATTATCATCTGATCTCTTCAAGCTTCTGTTTATAAATTTGAACAGAAGCTAATCTTTTTCCTGTTTAATCAGAGTATTCTCATAGTTATCTTCTGAATTCTTCTCTAATGTAACATGGTTGACATGAACAGATGCTGATTCATTCTTTAAGTGAGAAGATACATAGATTAATTAACAGTTAAAAGCAATGTACTCTGATCAGTTACAGTTGATGCATACTTCTTATTGACATCAATCAGTGACTTCTTCAGAAGTGATCTCAGGGACTCAGAAGCCTGTTCAGACAGCAAAGACTCTTGCTTATACATAGACATTTAAGTCTACTCAGTTCATAGTATCTGCATCATTGTTGTTGTTTCTCAGCACAGATGTATGAGTGACTGAGTTATTTCTCAGTGCAGATATGTGAGTGTAACATCTTCTATCACTGTTCTATATACTCTTGAGCTTGATAAGACAGTTGTTCAATGTCTGAAGCTGTGTATAGAAGTCTTTATAAGTTAGGTCTTTATTTACACTTATGAGAGCCTGTAAGAGTTTAAAAGTTAATATCTTCTTAAGTATACTAATCTTCATTCAATTCTCTCAAGATTGATCATCTGCTGCTAAGATTTTAATGTCAAAGTCAGGAATAAATGTTGTAAGAGAATTATTTCTCTGTCAGACACTCTGTAATCAATTTAACACTTTCTGTTGTATAGCAGTGTCTTGAAACAGGATATCAAGATATTTGATGATGTTGTCAGGCATTCACAACACTGATTCACATGCTTTTATTCATGAATGAAACTTCTGTTTCATACAATTCTTCAATCATTCATTAATATACTAATCTTGATTGATTAGCAAATCAATGACATCTTCATTTATACTTAGTTTTACAAGCATTTCCATTCTTCATGATGAGTAGAGAGTGAGATCAGAAGTATTAAAATATATAAAAGCATCTAAGTGTTCTTTCAGTGCTTTTATATTTGATTCTGTAGATGTTAAAATTGCATGAGTTTCTTGTTGAATTAATCATTGAATTTCCTCATATTAAAGTTGTTAAGTTGCATGTATATCAGCTATCTGTTGCTGTTATAAGTTCAACATTGCTCAGAGTCACTGTGATATCACATTTATGCTTGCATTTGAGAGTTCTCTCATATTGTCATTAGATATGATTATATTGTTTGTTGAATATATGATATCTGTGAGATCTGAAGAAGTGTAATTATATGAGTATCTCATACATCTGAATGTCAGAACTCTCAAGTCTTTCACTGACATTCTCTTGTAAAATCTTATTACAGGGCCAGAGTGACTGATGAGCAAGCTTCTATCTGAGAACTCAGTGTTCACTTAACTGTGTTTCTCTTTCTTACATGTTGTTATGTGTTCAGATATCTCTCAATGAATAATCATTTCTAATAAGAAGATAATATGTGAATAATCATTTCTAATAAGAAGACAATGAACATTTTTCTAGTGTAAGAGGCCTACGCCAAATAGATTGGTATAATATATTGATCTTATATAACAAAGAGAAAAATGTTAGAGAAGGAAAGAAAGAGAAAGTGTGAGAATCAGTGATCAGAGTGGATATTTATATGCATACACAGTGGTGTACACGGTGGAACTTCGGGGTGAAAGAATAGAGGTTTTTGCACACAGTGAAGCTTCGGAGCGGAAGAATAGAAATTCTGTAGGTTTTCAGCTGAGGATCGGCGACCGAGAATCAGAGTGGTAGAAATCTGT
Source organism: Blastomyces gilchristii SLH14081 (assembly GCF_000003855.2). Taxonomy (NCBI): domain Eukaryota; kingdom Fungi; phylum Ascomycota; class Eurotiomycetes; order Onygenales; family Ajellomycetaceae; genus Blastomyces; species Blastomyces gilchristii. The sequence goes on along the minus strand of NW_003101675.1, from coordinate 636,610 downwards.
GAAGTGTAACAGAATAGTCTATATGATTGATCGGGCGCAGCCCGCCACACTGATAGATATTAATTTACTCTTATTATTTCAGATTCAAGAGAAAATAAGTATTATATAAATAATAATAAATAGAGATAGTTGACTTCAACCTTACTCAATTATTTCCAATAGTGAGTGATAATTATCACTATATAAAATATCATCACTGATTCACTGTGTTAATTTTTATTTTTTGAATGCTTTATCCAAGTGTTTACCACCCCCCTCAAGATAATTGAAAAATTTAAAGAGATGGAAAAACACGAAAAAATGGCAAAAGAATTAAAGAAAAAAAGCCTTTTTT
>NW_003101675.1:552040-635294 GCF_000003855.2 Blastomyces gilchristii SLH14081 | reverse complement strand
GAATATTATACATTATCAGTATAATAGTTGAATATATACTCTTAACAATTTTTCATAACTCTAGAATTGATTTGATGTATAAATTCATCAGATTATCTTGAAGATAGTGATTAAATTCAGTTTTATAAGTCTGTAGTTTTATCTGATTTTTAGTTATAATCAATGTATATAAGTTCTGTTTCAAAGTTAGTATTATAGTTCTATATAATATGAAGTGTTATCAAAGATTATTACTCACTAGAGAATTGTATTTCACTATCTTCACATCTCTAACATCTGCTCATTCAAATCTCTGATAATTAATATTATAGTAGTCTCAGACTAATTTAACATACAAGTCTCATTTCTTCTCTGTTCAATCTTGAGAAGTGTAGATATTAACTTAATGAGAGAAATCTAGTAGAGCTGCTACAGTATAGTACTCTGTAAAAGATTGTTCAGTTTTACTGTAATAATATGTCAGTTTATTTCTTACAGTAATAATAGCCTGTGCTATAGCATTATTTCAGACTGAATTTCTTTTTAAGTGATTCAGCTAGTTCTCAAGATAAGTAAATAAACTGTTATACACTTATCAGACTGACTGCAGTATTAATGTATAAGTGATTGAGACTGTCTTTATTATTTTATAAAACTGAAACAGTAAATCAATCACATATTTCAACTAAGTTTACTTCATATCAGAAAGTTTCAATGTCTGAATCTTTTCTTAATCAGAGTATTGCACTCAATAATCAATTATCTGATATAATTGAAGAGTCTAAACAGTCATCTTATATATTAAACTTCACTATATTCTAATATTCTGTATCATATTCAGTGATGTGACTGATTTATTTATTTATTAAATATTATGAAATTGTTATTATTATTTTGAGAAGATACAAATTGTATTAGTCATGTTTTGAATCTGTAATATTTAAATCATTAGTCAATGTATTCAAAATTAACAGTAGTATTATCAAAAAGCATTACTAAAAAGTAATATCAAAAAGTGTTATCAAAAAATATTATCTTTTACAAAGTGAATGTAAAAGTTACTTGAGTAATCACTTTCATCTCATTCTCATCTCAAAAATCAGTTATCTTATTATTCATCATCTTAATATTAAGATTCTTTATCAGTATTTATATTACAACTTGAATCACATGAGCAATGCAGAGAATATGACCTTATTTATCATTTCAGAAATACAAAGCTAGTTTTTGCTTCAAGCTCTTTATCATAGTATAGTTATTCACAGTATTATCAGTTATAATTGTAGAAAGACTGAGACTAATATCTTAATAGTTATTTTTAATCACTGTTATTAATATCTCTGTTATATAATTCTCAGTATGACTACTGATCAATGATTTAAATTCAATTAATGTCTCTTAATAAGTTCAGTTCTCATCAATGTAATAACATATAACTCTCATATATATAAGATTGTTTATACTAGTTTATGTACTTATTGTAAGAGATACTCTTCAATGATTCTTCAACTCTAATTCTAGATATTATATATTGAGTTTATAGTGTGTCTCAAGGTTAGACTGAAGATATAATCAATATAGAATATAAAGATTTGAATTAAGTATTTAAAGAAGTGTTCAGAATTCAGAATTTTCAATTGATTGAAGAGAAAGATTCAGAGATATATATATATAAAGTAATTATTCACAGAAGTTATCAGATAAGAGTTATAAAATCAGAGTACTGATACATGATTGTTTTTACATAATTTTCTTCAAATTAGAAAGTTAGTGTTATTAAAAATTGTTATCTAGTAGAGTAACTTATCAGCTCAGTAGTAATTTTCTGATTATTTTTCTTTTATTATCTGCATTCTAATGACTTCAGATGTGTGAAAATTTCATCAGAGTTATAATCAGTTTATAATGAATATTTCTAAATACAGTTATAGTAATTATAGCAGAGAGATGACTCTTCAGTAATCTGCAATGTAATCTGTTAATAATTATTCTATAATTCATCTCAATATTTGTGTTAAGTTTTTCATAAATTTTGTGACCTGAAATCAGCTATGAAGAATGAAGTGATTATTTATTATAATTGAAAGAGAGCATTCTGTGATGAATTATAAATAATATAGACTTTGTAATTCACAGTGATTTCTTGAAGAGTTTATAAATCTTTAATAGAAGTTAAAGAAGTGAAAGAAGTAAATTCACAAGATATAATAAAGATTTAAGAAAGATAATAATTTATTTTTAATAAAGATTATAACTGATCACTGATATGTGTAAGAAGAATTATTATAAGATAAAATAATCTTCTTTCTTAGCTTAGTTATAATTTTAGTACTAACTCAGATTGAATATTATTAATATATAAAAGTAAATAAACAATCTTGATTAATCTCTGTTATATTTCTTGAAATATATTAATATTATAAAAGACAGTGTTATCAAATTATATTATCAGATAATATTATTAAAAATATACTAGTATTATAAATATCAATATTGAAAAAATATTGATACTTATACATTATAGTGATTTGTGAATCATGATAGTTAAATATATATATATATATTATTTCTGACATTGATTACAACTTATACAATAATTTTTGAAAACTTAAAATCAATTTTAATTATTAATAATTATGAACTTATAACTAACTAATATAAAAAGAAAAAAACTTTTTCTATTTATTATCTTTCTTCTCTTTCTCATTCTTCTTATCATTCTTCATAATTTACTTCTTATTCTTATTCTTCTTCTTCTTCTTCTCATCTGAGATGATAATTATCTTAAAATCTCTCTTCACTATCTTGTCAGAGAAGAGTTTCTACTGCTTCTTCTCAGTCAGATTAATCTGTGTCTCATAATCCTGCATTTTCTGATCTGCTGTCTCAGGTTTCATCTCAGCAGTAAGCAGATTGACATGCTCAGAGAGCAGAGCTGTCTTCTCAATATTCTGAATCATGAAGTGTATTTGAGACCTGAACAAGGTCTCAATTCCCTTCTCTGCCAGCTTCTACTAATCAATTAGAGAACAGACATGTTATCAAAAATCATTATCTCTTAATAAATAAAAAACTTACCAGTTTTAACTTCTTTATCTCTTACTTTAACACTCTCTCAATCTTCTTCTACTACTGCTTATTTATAGTAACACTCTTCTTCTCTCTCTCTCTCTTTATCTTGATCTCAAAGTATTCTCAGAACTTCTTCTGATCTCACTACTACTGTATAAGACTCTTCACTATCTTCTTTTTCAATTTCTTATAAGCGGCATCATATGTATTATTTCTATAGTTAGTTCAGTCTAAATCTATCAGAAGTGTTACTTAAAATTGTTATTATTTTACTCTCTTACATAGTCTCTTTAAGACATTATAATATGTCTTACAATCTGTCTTCTCTTACTTAAATATCTTCTTCTTCTCTCTCTTCAATCTGTGACAGCACTCACGCGCCTTAATAGTCCGCAGAACTGCAGAATATTTGAAGAGAAATGACATGATTGATTTCAATAAGTGTTGAAGAGAGATGAAGGCAGAAGAGACGGCCAGAAATCATACAATAATAATGCTAATAATGATGATGATGATAATAATAATGATGATGATGATAAAAGAGAGAGTGCATTGAAATATATTACTGACTTATCAAATATAAAGAGACTTAAAGAAAATATTAACAGCTTTCAGAGATGTACAGAAACAGCTACAGTGTTATATAGTAATATCATCTTCATTCAATACATGCACTGTTGATATTCTTTGTATACAGTTATTATATAATCTATATCAGAGATACATGTAGAAAACAGATCTTTATTACTAGAAAGAATGATTACAGTGATTCTCTGTTTTCATATTATAAAGATAAGTTATTCTCATTTCTTTCTTCTCTCTTTTCTCTTCTTCATCAACTCATCACTAAGTTCAAGCTGATATGAAAATTATTAAAACACTCTTAGAAATTCTCAAATTGAAGAGTATAGACTAATCAAATTTTAAATACAGAAGAATCAAATTATACTTAATATTACTAATTATTCATTTCTTCTTAATAAAGCAACAGTTATGTCTTCTCTCTCTCTCTCTTAAACAAAACATGGCCTGTGAAATGTGAGTACCACGCCAGATTATAATAATCAACATGGTCTCAGCATGCAGAGCTGTATACACAGAGTGTGTACTGAACTGAGAGACTGTGTGAGTTACAAATCAGCAGCAGTATTTCAGAAAGAGCTATACAGTGTGAAAAAGCTGCAACTCTCAGTCACATGCACAGAGAATGAATTATCACAGTAAGTGTATATACATTGCATGAAAGTAACACTTTTTCATAATACTCAGTCTGTGATATCATGAAAATAGAGTCTCTCTGTGAGATCTGTTTTTACTAGAAGTTGAGAAATCTTATATTTCTCAAGATCATCTTTATATACCTTGTTCATGAAATTAATGAAGAGAATCATCACTTTCAGCATTCTATTCTTGATGTTATTCAAGTGATAGCAGAGTTCACCCTGATCACACTTTTTAAGTGTATGTTTTCTAAATATTCACATTTATACAGATATATACTGATTATTTATTAGATGATATTAAGATAATGACTTATTACAGCTGTATTATTCTCACTGTGAGAGATACATGATTAGTGATAAACATTGTAAAGACTCTGAGAAATGAGTATTTTAAGAGTGCTGCAGCTCTATGATCTTGATTTTTTTTATTTTTATTTTTTATTTTTTTATTTTTCTTTTCTTTTCTTTTTTTTCATTGTGATTTTTTCTTATTTTTGTTTTATTTTTTATTTTTTGTTTTTTTTTATATTTTATATTATTTTCATAATTAAAATTATATGAATTATAATCTATATTCAGAAAAGTAATAATATTTGACAATACTCTCTGTTGAATTTTCAACAAATGAGTACTATGTTATGATATTATGTAAGTGAGAAGTGATTTCATAATCTCATTTAATGCCATTCTTAATAATAGAATCAGAATAAAAATGTGACTAAGAATTCAAATATATTCTTTATCTGAGACTAGATTTTTATTTGAAAATTGAATCTGAGATGTTTAATATTTGAAATAATGTAATTTGAGATTAATGTGATGAACACAAATCATGATCAGAAGTAATGCTTTTAGACAATATGATAACTGTAAAGTTTGATCCTGGTCTCAGACATGGTCACACGGTCAGTCTAAGTATAACTAATACTTAATCTGTATTTAACATTATAAAAGAACTCTCTATAAGATTTACTTATATATAAGTATAATGAAATAATAATAATAATAATAGTAATAGTAATAATAATAATAATAATAATAATAATAATAATAATAATAATAATAATAATAATAATAATAATAATAATAATAATAATAATAATAATAATAGTAATACAAGAAGTGTAGTCAAACTTCTAACTTTAAAATATAAATTTCAGATTAAATCATATACAGTAAATTCTTTTGAAGAAAAATATCAAGCTTTTATAAGAATTCTCTTTCAAAACTGATCAGATTCAGAAGAAGAGAATATAATATTCAATAAATATATTGATAAAAATGTCTTAAAATGCTCTGAGCTTATAAAAAATTAACTAGAGTCAGTTATTTTTTTCAGTTTAATTAAAACTGCTGCAGCTTCTGATTCAATCAATTATTTAATTATTCAAATGACACATTCATACTTGAAGAATTTATATTTTAAGCTCTTTTTCACTTTCTTGAAAAATGAGTATCACTTTAAATGCTGTAGAGAAGTCACTGAAGTGATTCTTACAAAATTTAATGTCAAATCATGTATTTCTAAGTTATATAAAGTAAGATCTCTATTAAACTGTCTGAGAAACCTTTTAGAAAAAATAATAGTTACTAATAGACTGATCACTAAGATTATAAATTTGTAAGAAATCCCGCTTCTCACGGATTCTTTACCTCTATTTCTATCTCTCGCGTAACCAATAAAGTTAGCAGCCCTTGATTACACACAACTATATAGACTGAAGTTCATGAATACTATTCACAACTTAGCTTGAATGCTATTATACATTTAATCTCTACATTTTATCTTTCTACTGTGAATACTTCTAGTAGTTAACAGTATATATTACATCAAGCTGCAAATATATCAATAATTATCTGTAAGCACTTATTCTTACATTTCAAGCTCAGTCAGTCAGCAACTATCTGTTATGACTGAAAGAACTAGAAACTTATATACTTCAATCTCTGCAAACTCTACTACAGATATTCAGAAGCAGTCATCTGAATCATGAATAATCTCTGTAAAAGAAGTCTTAGAGAACTTATTAATTACTCACAGAATATCATTCTCTGAATCTATGACAGAGAAACTCTCTGAACTCATGAATAAATCAATCTTAGTGAAGAACATTCTTGAGCATCTTCTGTGAGATCAAGCTATTTTCCTATAAGAAATGCTTACTATCTGTAAACATCTTTAAACTGAGTCTCTAGATATAATCTTCAGAGATACTCACAAACTGAAAAGAAACTTTCTTAAGCTGTGATCACTTAAGACTACTTACTGAATCATAATCTATAAAAGCTTTTACAAGTTTGTATTTGAAATTGACTTACAAGCTCAGCTATGTGATATGAAAGATGAAGAAGCTATTATCTATATAATAACAGATCTCTACTACACTGAAGTTAAGAACTGACTGAATTATCTAAAGAATGATTATAAGAGATCTTACTAATCTGTTCTCAAGACCTATCTAGAGAATAAGTTGAAAAAGTCTGTAAGCTGAATAGAGAACACCTGAACTGTGATCATTAATATTAGAAAAAGAGATGAGAAATCTAATAAAAATTACTCACAGTACTTTATGAAATTATGATTTAAATTAAGATCTGTGAAAACAGAGTTCTGAAACAAGACCTGAATGATGATATTTATAAAGAGACTGAATAAAGACATGTAGAATAAGCTTATTAAGTAAGACTCTAAGTTCTTAACTCTGAAGAAACTGATAACTCTCATTCACTGCTTACAGACCACTGTGAGAGTCACAGATCTGTGAAGAGTGAATTATTGATCAACTCTGTGAGAATCAGAACAACAGAGAACAGATTTATCAGAAAAAGATGATAAGACACAGAGAGAGTTGTGTCTGACTACTGAGTAGAGAGAAAGAGTTTCACAAGCTTCTGTGAACAGAGTGTATAATAGAGAGATTAAGAAAAAGAGTCTCTATTTTATGTATTCTAAATCAGAATATCTCTGCACAAACTGTCTGAATAAATTAAAATAGAAATTTGAGAAGTTATGAACAGAGTAAGCAACAGTCTTCTTAAGAGTCTTGAAGCTGATATCTGAATCTATTACTTCTCTGATAAAAATGCTTACTTATAGAGAGAGATTACATCACAGTACTACTGTCTCACAAGTATGAAAAATATTAATAAACTCAGAATCTCAGGTCACTGTAATAATTCTAAAGCTCACAGAGTAAATAAGCTGAATGAGGAAAACTGAGAATCTGCTCTTATAATAAGTAGAGTATGAGAACTCAGATCTGAGAACTGAGAAACTTGTAAGAGTCATCTTTGAATTGCAAGATCTCTTCAGAATCTGAAGAATATTTATAAAAACTATAATTATCATAGATATCATAGATGATATGTACTTAAGACTTGTATGACTTCAAAGACATAATTCATACATAGCTGTCTGTGAGTCAGGTTTATACTTCTGATCAGTGTTAACAGACTCACTTACAGAGATAGAATTAGTTGATACTACAGAGTTAATTAAAGAAGACAAGCTCATCTATATAATAACTTTATGAATGTCTAAGAACTTTGTAGTGATAAAAACTAAGCTTCAGATATCAGAGAAATACTGAGACCTTGCAGAGATGTTCAGTTTAGTAAAGGCAGCTGAGCTTTCTTCTCATTATAAGCAGAATCTGATAATAGATTTAATAGAAGAATAGAAACTCTTCTGAGAACTAATATATAAGCTCTCTTATTATGAGACAGAGGTCTTACAGATCTATGTGAAGATTCACAGAAGCCTCTGTGATATTTATAAGGAAGAAGAATAAAGATCTCAGATTATATATAGACTATTACGACCTGAACTTCAAGATAATAAAGAGTCACTATTCTCTATCTCTAATTGAGAATGTAATTAACTGTCTCACAGAAGCTGTCATATTCATACAACTGAATGTAATCAATATATATACACAGCTGTAAATACAGTCTGAAAATGAATAGAAGACTGTCTTTAGAACTGCACTAGAATTATTTGAATATTTAGTAATGTCTTTTGATTTAACTAATATCTCTGTGACATTTCAGTCTTTTATTAATAAAATACTTCATATATATCTGAATGTCTTCATAGTAATATATCTGAATAATGTGATGATGTACTTTATAAAGAAGAAAGAACACACTGAGTATATACAAAGTATGTTGAAGATCTTAGATGAGATAGAACTATATATTAAGCTTAAAAAGTGCAACTTCATTGGCTATTGAATTAATTTTCTGAAATATGTAATCACTGCAGATAATATTCAGATGAAATCTTCATGAGTTGAGACTATTCTATTATGACTGAAGTTAACTAGTATTCATGAGATTCAGATCTTTCTGAGCTTTGTGAATTTCTATAGATGATTTATTCTTATATTTATGAGAATCTTCTTAGCTCTTACAGACATACTGAAGAATGAAAATAAGAAGAAGTCATTCTATAAATAGAGAATAAAAAGATTATTGAGAAGAAAGAGCTGTAAGAACTTTCTTATCTCAGAAGCTTACAGAGTCTTTATAAGATTAAAACAGATATTTATAGACACAGTAATACTGTTTCACTTTGATTTCTTACTCTTAATCAGATTAAAGACAGATATCTATTATTATTATTATTATTCTTCAATTATAGATGTATGCAGTCAGAGACTATGACATCTACCTGAGAACTTTTAGTTCTCAGGGTTTTTCCTATATCTGTAAAGTTAACTATTATACATTTATCAATTTCAGATATGTAAAATCAGAAAATTTCAGCTCAGAATATAAAAACTCTTTATAAATTACAGTATTTTAACATCTTCTGATACTTTGAAATCATTTGATAATATCATGACAAAGGAAAAGAGAACACAGTCTTAAAGATAGACATATTAAATAGATAGATAGAAAGGAATTGAAAGAATAAGATAAAGTAAAGAGACACTGTAATAAAACAAATTATTAAAAGATAGTATATAGCTGTTTTAACAGACTATATCTGATCAATTTCCTGCTCTTCATATTCAGATATTTCTGAATTTAGCCAGTTTCTTGTAGCTGCTTGAGTTTCTCATAGAAAGTCTATTAAGTATTTAATTCCTGTCTCAGTTGAGAATAAAAATCTCATATTTAATTGATTTAGATCATACTTCTCTTTCAATCTGGCTCTGAGACTACTGTATAATGCACAGTGTATTACAATATACTCAGAATTCTCATTTGCATTGCAGAATGAGCATTCTATTGAGTCAAATCTATCATCAAATCTTTGTATATAAGATTTGAAATAGCCATGTCCTAGTTTCAGCTGTATTATAGATGAGAATATTTTCTTTTTATATTTAATTGAACAAGATTTTCACTTGGGTTTTGTTTCAAATCTTGAATAATATATACTCTTCTTTTGTTTCTGCCATCTTTCATTTCACTTGTCTAAACAAGATTCTTTTATTTTTCTCTTTATAAAAGATCAGAACATAATTTTTTGAATAGATCTGCTTAATTCTGCACTCTTTTTTACAGCTGAATCAGCTAATTCATTGCCATGAATATTCATATGAGCAGGAACTCAGTGCAGATGAATTATCATCTTTGATATTCTTCTCTTTTGAATTTTTAAAACAGAGTTTAAGATCAGTTCAAGATTCATTTGATCATCATAAATCTGACTATTTCTAAGTCTTTTTAAAGCAGCTTGACTATCAGAGAATATTCATGTCTCTTTCAAACTATTTCCTCTTTTATAAGATTTTATTTCAATGAGTTTGAAAGCTTTCACTATTACAAATAGTTCAGCATCAAAGACTTCAGATTCACAGCCTAAATTTCAGAAATCTGAGATAAAATTGATATTATCTTCAGTATAAGCAATGTCTGTATCTAATCTATTTAAATTCTCATTTTTTGAGTCATCTGAATAAATCAGAATAGAGTCTTTTATATTGATTGTAGAAATTCTCTTCAAATGCTGTTTATACTCTTTCTCTTTAGATAGTTCACTTATTTATAAGTCTATAAGAGATTCAAGCTTTTCTCTTCAGAGAGATAACTTCTCATGATCAACTTTTTCAACATTTAAAGAAGAAAATTGATTTTTAATCAGAGAGCATAGTCTGTACAGTTGAGAAGGCATTTTCTTTGAAGAATTATTTTCATTTCAATCAAGAAATCTATTTCAATTCAGTTCATTTCCAGAGTTAATTGATAGAAATGAAGAAGAGACTCTTTCTCTGATTATATGATTTAAGTTCATCTTTATAACTCTCAGAGCATAGTTCATACAGGCCTTTTCAAATTGAATAGCAGAAGAAGGAATTGAAGCTTCAATTTTCATTGCTTTAATAGAAGATGATTTGAATACTCTCAGAATTCTTCTCAAGGCTATGTTTTACAGACTTTGAAAGTGTTCAGTGAAATTCTCTTGATTATTTTATCAAACTTGAACTTCATAATCAGCTACTGATATAATACAGGCTATATATAACTGTCTCATAGTCTGGAAGAATAGACCTCTCTCTGTATTTAATAGTCTGATTATGTTATTCAATAGTCTTTCTGCCTTGACAGTTCTTTATTGAATATGATATTTAAAATTCAACTTAGAGTTTAATCATACTTCTAATCATTTGATATATACACTGAGTTTAATCTCTCTATTTAAAAGAGTTAGAGATAGTTCTTTCTCATTGAATCTAGAAAAGAAATGAATTAACTCAGTTTTATTTATATTAAATTGAATTTGATTGATATCTGCTCTAACAAAGATTTCCTTTGCAGCTTCTTCAATCACTTTCAAATTCTCTTTGATAGTTTTGAAGCTGTAGACTAGATCAATATCATTCATATAACTCAGAGATCACACTATTCTCATATTACTATTCTTGAATAGATATACAGTGTATATTGCAAATAAAATGAGTGAGATTGAAGATTCTTACAGTACTTCTATTTTTATCTCAGTCTTATCTTGTTTCATTTCATCAAAAAAAAGTTATATAATTCTTTTAGATATAAAATAGTTAACTCATTTTATTAAAGAAAGTGTCAGTTTTAACATCTTCAAAGTCTGAATTAACTTTGACTTTGAAACATGATTAAATGCTTCTTTTATATCAATAAAAACTGCAGTTGAGATCAGATCTTCATACTTTGCTATTTGAATATAATGAATAACTGAGAGAACAGTGTTAATTGCAGAACACTGTTTTCTATCTCTTATTTATTCACTGAATAAAAGAAAATTACTGATAGAGCTTATAAAAGATAGTTAAGTAGCTATTATCTTTTCTAAAATCTTTTCTAGACAGTTCAATAGAGATATTACTCTATATAACTTGAGAATTGAAGTTTTTCTATTATATTTTATAAGAATCACTTCAGTGACTTCTCTCCAGCATTTAGAATGATATTCATTTTTCAAGAGATTGAAAAAGAGCTCAAAATATTCATTCTTTATATAGAAGTATGTATTTTGAATAATTAAGTGATTAATTAAATCAGGCTCTGCAGCAGTTTTAACTGAACTTGAGAAGATAGCTGACTCTAATTCATCTAGAGTAAGATCAGGCTATTCCCAGTCATTTTCATCAATATAGTTGAGAAGTGATATATTCTCTTTCTCTGAATCTGAATCTGATGAGTTTTGAAAGAGAGTTCTTATAAAAGCTTGATATTTTTTCTTAAAAGAGTTTGCTGTATATGATTCATTCTGAAACTCATATTCTAAGATTGAAAGTTTTGCTACACTTCTTGTTTTAGTATAGTTAAAAGCTTTAAAAACTTCCTTTTCTTATACTTCTTTAAGAAATTTATTCCAGCAGTCTGTTTTAGCTCTTTTAATATCTGAAAAATATTCATTTCTGACAGCTTTGAACTCTTTATCAGAAATTATATCATTCTTTCAATATATTCTAGCAGTAGTCAATTGTTTCCTTTTAGATGTGATATTCTTATTTTATCAAGGTTTTGAATACTCAGAAGACTTTCTCTTTGAAATATTATCTTTAACACTTACTAGAATAATAGATGTAATGAGCTTCACTCTATTCTCAAGCATTTCATTTGAGATATCTTGACCAGGATTTCAATATAGCTCACTCTGTCTTTCAGATTTTAACAGTTTTATGCTTTCTTCAACTGCCTTTCAGTCAGCTTTTTCAAAGTTAAACTGATTAGAGAGAAGAGAATTTTCACTTATTTATTTCTCACTCAGTTCAATATTAAATTGAATAATCTCATGATCTGATTCTGATGTCTCATTTAAATTAATAAATCAGTTTACAAGTCTTTTTTTCATTAGATTTTATGATATGAAGATTAGATCTATAATAGATTTCTGTTTCATATCTTTTCTAAAGAATGTTTGTTGATCAGACTTGTTAACTAAATCTATTGAATGCTTAAAGATTCATTCAATCAGATTATCAGCTCTTACTGCTCTTTTATATTCTGAATTTCATCAGAGATGATGTGCATTGAAATCTTCTACAATTATAGAGTTTCTTGATAAAGTTATGTTTAGAAATTCTCTATTAATTGTTCAGATATTATTATTTTTCTTCAATGACTTTTTATTATAGATATTTATAAGCTGTAGAGTATTAAACTCATTCTCTTTATCTATAATATCACTCATCAGAATATCAGGGTCAGACATAATATCAAATCTTAGATTAAATTAATATCTTAATCTCTTTCTTTCATAGATCACTACTCTTGACTTTATCTCAGACTTTTGAGATATAAAGCAGTAGTAGCTTGAATGAGAAATGATATATATTTGCTCAGCATCAAAATTCAGCTTCTGAAGCAGTATAAAATCAACTTTTTATTCAAATGTAATTTAAAGACAAGAATAAATACAATTTGAGTTTCTATTCACATTATTTTGAATAAATGTGATTTTTGAAGAGTTTTTAAACTTTTTTTATTGTTTTTATTGTATATTCATAATAAAAGAGAGTAGAGTAGAATTTAATCACTATCATCAGATAGTAGATTATAACTATTCTGAAAAGTGAGAATCTTAACTGCTTATATTATATCTAGTTTATTATCAGAGTCATTTCTCAATTCTCTAATCTTAACAGAAGTTTGAGAATTCAAATTCTGTTTACATTTAGCTAAGAAGAATTGAAGTTTGAAGATTTAGATAGTTGAGAGTTTCTTCTTTTTAAGCTTGCAGTTATGAGTTTACTGACTTGACTATTCTCTTCAGTTCTAGATTTGTTTTGAGCTTCATCTTTTCTCCAGTTCTTTTGAGTTCTTGAATCAAATATACATTCTTTTGATCTAGATGCATGTTTTTCTTTGCAATTAGAGCATTTGAGCAGAGTGTATTAACATATTTCATCTCTTTTTAAGTATGTTTCACATTTATGCTTACTAGTTTTGTGATCTCTGGCACAGAATGCACATTTTGAGTCTCTAAAACAGAAGATTGCACAGTGTTCATATCTTTGACAGTTTGAACACTGTGTTTAAGCCTTGAGATTCATTCTTGAGTCTTTGTATTCATGAACTCTCATTTTCAAATCTGCTACTCTTACTTCAGAGATCTTTGACTGTTCAAGTGTCTTTGTATATACTAGAACAGAGGCATTTCTTCTGCTTTGTCTGAACTCAATTGAATTTAGTTATACAGACTCTTTTCTCAGTTGAATAGAGTTGTATTCTTCTAATTCATTTTTGAGAAGTAGCATTTCTTCTTCACAGTCAAAAATTTCAACTGAAATATAATGAAGAATGAATTTGTCTCACTTTTTATCTCTCTCAGATAGAATTATTATATTTAACAAAGATTCTACTACTGATTTTCAGAGATTCTTATTCTGAATAAGAAACTCTGCACTTAATTCAGACATTGTAGTCAGAATGATAGAGTTTTCAAAGAAGAATGACTCAATTGAAGCTATAACTGGTTTTTGAACTTCAATATCAGTTATTAACTGAGAAAAGAACTGCTGATTAATTTCATTTCTGATTCTGAAAATGAGATTTGAGTTTAGCTTGTTTCTTTGCAAGATATCCTGATTTAAGACTTTGTGATTCAAAGGTTGCTTAAGCCAGCATATGATTACAGATGTACGCCAGCTTCTTATATATCATAATATCATACACTAAATTAATTAGTGGCCACTATGGCCTCTTTACACTTGTAAGCAAGTTCAGAAGCAGCTGTGTTATTATCTGACAGTTATACATTCTTCCGAATCACATCCTTTCTCACCAGATTCAGTCACGCTCACATGACCATGACATTCACTCTAGCTTCATGCGGATTAGCATGTCACTAGTGTTCATGATCTTGTCACCTATTCCTGATTCAGCTAGTGTTCTGTATACACTCTCACAAAGAAACTTTCACTATATTACATCTCTTATTCACTAACTTTTCTTATTCTTCAATCATCTTCTTCATCATTATCATCATTGAATGTCATCACTATTCAAGATTTCTATTTCTTCTTCTATTCAACTCTTTCTATCTGTCTGTCTATTACATTATACATGTTTCTGACAATGATTCTCTGTTCTTATAATAAGTATCACTGTAGTGCTCATACCAGGCAGTTCATTAGCAGTAAGTGTAATGCATTATGAAATATAGTCAGAACTTGTTTATCTTTTAACAATTATCAGAATATATTATCATGAATAATACATCTTCTTCATCTTCTTATACACTCTTGACTATTTTTCTTCTTAGTGAGTTTCTGATCATGTTTTCTGACACAATTTTATATAAATGCAGATGCTGATATATTTATTTTTATTCACATAGAATCTTCACATATTGACAGATCTGTGTCTGCTGATGATAGTGAACTCAATATTGAATCATTGATTGAGAACTTGAAAAATGTGATAATGAAGAAATTACTTATATTATATATGACTGAGTCTTCTGTGTTTCTCTCTACCTCTTCTACTGCTTCTTTCCCTGCTGCTTTCTCTTAATCTTCTACACTTACTTCTGTGTCTGATTCTCCTGCTTCTGCTACCCCTGTTCTCATGACTCTCACTTCTGCTACTTCTGCTCCCTCTGATTTTACTGTCTCTGCTTTTATTATCAGCTCTTCTCATTTCAAGAAGATGTTGCATAGACTTAATAAATCATGTTTCTCAGTATATACACTTCTGTCTTTCTTATCAACTTCTAGAACAATTTATTGTATGAAGACTGTGTATGATATGACTATCTGAAGCTCAGTCACAGACACTGATTATTATATTCATTTTAAATATTCATAATAAGATAATTATTCATTTATATTAGAAAATCACTTCTCTCTTCAACAGTGTTAAGATTGTAAGTCTTTTTCTTTTCATCTTTTCTTTCTGATACTGATTTCTCTGTTCTTAGAAAAAATCATTATGAGTTTTACTGTGTATGAAGTCATGATATTCATAGATATCAAGAAACTTTTTATGACTGTTAAATTCAATATTACAGGTACATTCACTCTGATAAATATCTTCAGAATAATTGATCTGTATCAGTCTATTCTTTGACATTTATTATTCAACTTCATGATGCAGGTGAAGAATATCTGTATTTTCACAAATGAGAATGCAGATGTTGTACTCTTTTACACTCATAGATGTGAGACTTGTACACCTTGTCTGAGATGTTGTCATGAAAATGAGCTGTTCACACACTGTGTTCTACTTTCTGCATTTTTCTGTATCTCTCTCTCTCTTTCTGAGAAGTCTTGTGTGTGTTATAATTATATATACAATTCTAAGATCAGTGACTGTTTATTCAGTAATTGTTATCTCTGCTTTTACAGGTTTGTACACTAATAATAGTTCTTAGTTACTTCAGTTTCAGAGATTATTTTAATTGAAGATGATAACACTGCTGAGACTACTCTCTCTCACTCTCATACTTCTTCTATCACTTTCTCTTCCTTCTCTGCAGAGAAGGTTGTTCATATATCAGATCATAAGTATTCAGCTCTGAGTGACTCTCACTGTTGTTTATCTGATTCTGTATCTCTCTCTTCTGTTTCTTCTGTCTCTGTCTTCTCTGTCCTGGCTTCTGATTCTGCAGGTTTCATGCTCTTCTTCAATTTCTCTATGTGTACACATATACATTTCTATATTGACATTCCAGCCAATCTTGTGATAAATGACATTAATGTCATATGCAGAGCAGTAGAGAAATCAGAGATATACACAGCATTGTTATAAGAGCAGCTTACAGCTCTTGAATCTCTTACAGATCTTGAGTTTTGAGATTTTCTTTATTTTTGATGTTTCTCAGATAATATGATGTTAGAAATAGATTAAACATGTGATGTATAAAAATAAATGAGATATATATAATAACATTTATCTTTTACAGCTGATTCTTATAATTGATAATTAATTCATTATCTCTTTTCTTTTCTTACACTTTTTCTTTATCTGCTAGTCACTACTCTTACACAATCTCTATATAATACAGTATTCAGTGACTAGGTTCAGCAGCTTTCATCTTTTGTGATTCTATCTTATATATTATACTGTCTCTCTTCACCCGCTTAGATTACTACAGTGAACAGCTCATTAAAACTAAACTCACTCAATCTCTGAGCATTCTCAGAGATTGAGATAGCTTGATCTCACATGTCTGTGAATGTTTCAGATGCTTTATCCTCTGTTATCTCTGCAATTAAACTGATATAAACAGTCAAATCTGACTCTGAATTTGTTTTTCTTCTGCAATCTGACTCACATGTAAGTCTGCTGCTTTGAGACTATTCTTTACTGTATTATGTCTGCTGTCTGCAGTATGTTATTATATAATCAGCTACAGTCTCATCACTTAATGAAGTGTGATATTTATCTGATTTCTTCATTTCTTCTCATTCTTTTCTTATAATTGTGAAAAGATTGAAATAAGTGAGATTATCTGATTTGTAAGTATCTATGATTTCTCTTACTTCATAAGACTTTTCAATTATAAGTCTCTTCTTCTTCAACACTGATGAGAGTGCTGTGAATAATTATAATTCACTCAGATCTTGCATCTTTACTTTCATAAGTTATGAATCATTTATTAAGTTATATAAGACCTGTCTCTCTGGTTCTTTCAATGCATATATTCTCAGAGAATGTGATTTGAGTATTTTATATAACTCAAATCATCTAGATTGAAACTTCTCAGAGCTTTCATTACATATAAGACCTCACATTCTCATCTTGAGACTTGATTTCTTAACTAGTGAGTCTTGTATCCTTTTCAATTGAATTGCTCAGTTCAGAAGTAACTTATTAACTTTTACATGTGCATAGCTGATCTCTTTCAATCTTGGTTCTGTGTCTGTGACTGTTATATTCACAACTGCTACTGCTGTATCTGTAACTGCTGTTCCTGCTGTATCTGTAACTGTTATATCTGTGACTGTTGTGTCTGTGACTGTTGTATCTGCAACTGCTGTTCTCTCTCTCATCTTTTCTGCAGCATTCTCTGGGATGTGCGGATGCAATTTATACAACAGGTAGAATGATAAATGCTTGAAGACTGCATACTGTTGAATCCGCGTGGCCAATAGCATCTGTCTGAGATATTCATTTCATAGTCTTGTAGACTTACTCACTAGATATTTTATCAGCATATTGCTCAAGATTTTATTCAAGTGTTTCATCTTCCTGTTCATCTGTGAATAATATAGCATTGTTCTACAATGTCTTGTCTGTAACTGACTCACAAAATGTCTCACTGCTTCTCTCATGAGGTTTGCACTGTTATCAGTTCAAATCTCACATTGTATTTCATAATTAACATAGATCTCATTATATAGAAACTTCACTATCATCTTCTCTATTATCTCTGAAACTGCTTTCATGACTGGTCAGTCAGTAGTGTAATTAATAGCAGTGATTATTCATCAATTTTCATTTGATGTTTGTAGTAATATGTCTATGAGGTTCATTTCTCATTATTTGAACAGTTGTATTATACACTTCATCTGATATTATACTTTCTCATCTTCTAATTCTTTCTTAGATTCTTTCACAATCTGATAATTCAGGCACTTGTGAGTGTATATCTGAATGTCCTCAGCTATGCTTGATCAGTATACTCTTAATTTGAGTATACTCATGAGTTCAGAACTTTCTAAGTGACTGAATTTCTTATATATGTAAGTTATTAAGTTATGTCTAAATGAAGATTCTAGATAGAGAGCTTCTGCATATTCTAGATTGCAGTAAAGCATAACATCATTTTTCAATTTTCTCAGCTTGAAGTTTAAAAGCATCTCTTCTACTACTCTCACAAGATGCTTGTCATTTAATATCTTGTCATTCTCTAAGTAAGAGATTATAATATTCACTCATTCAGATTTCTTGCATTCTCTCAGTGTGTTTAACATGAACTTTTCTTATATCTAGTTTACAGAATTCTTACTTATGAAATCCGGTCTGTGACTGATTGTATCAGGTATCACAGTGTCTGATCTCTTTCAGTATTTGATATGAAGATTGTATGCTTAAAACTCTGAGATTCAACATACTAAGTGTTTAAAAGGTTTTATCATTGATTATAGATAGATGAGGCTTTCCTGATCTGTGATCATCATTGTTATATACCTGTTGTTGATATATCTATCTCATAATATCTATGTGTGCTTGATCACTAGTAATTTCTTTTCATGCACTGAGTAATTGAGCTCAGCATCTGATAGTTTTCTATCATTATACATCATCAGATGTAGCTTGCTGTTCTTACTTATCTGTATAAGAGTGTCTCTAATAGCTCATTCAGATGTGTCTGTCTTGATATAGAAAGATTTATCATAATCTGATTGAATAAGCACTGAAGATATTATTACATATTCTCTCAGTGTGAGAAAAGCCTCTTCATACACAGTATTTCAGATAATTGAATGAAACTTCTTCTTTCACAGATTTGTATTCATTTCTCTTAAGAGATCTGAGAGTGATGCAGATATTCATATGAAATCATTGATAAATCTCTGATAATATGAGATTAACTCAAGAAACTGTTGTACATGATATATATTTCTCAGTCATGATCAATTTACTATAACATTCAATTTCTCTGAGATGAGGTATATACAGTCATCACTCACTACATATTCTATAAACTTCAACTCTTCTGTTTCAAACACATACTTGATTGATTTAATATAGAGCTTATGCTCTGTCAGAGTTGTAAGCATTTCATCAAAATACTTCAGATATTTATTGTATAAGTTTGAAAAGACTAGAATGTTATCAAGATATATGAGATATGAGATTTTATTCTGTTTATAAAGAATTGTATTCATCATCATTTGAAAGATGATAGATGTATTTATCAGACTGAATGAAATTGTCAGAAATTTTGAACTTCTCTTATTATATATTAAATGTAGTTCATAGAACTGACAGTTCATCTACATGAATCTATTAGTATTCTGAGAGAAGATTAATCTTTGATAGATATCAGATATTTTCAACTGTATTCAACTGTTGTTGAATCTATGATAATGAATATTTATTCTTGATTATAAGCTTGTTAAGTGCTTAATAATTAATATACATTCATCACTTCTTATCTGTCTTTTTCATAAATAGAACTGGAAAGTCTCATGTACTTGATGAGAGTTGTATAAGATCACATTCTAGAAGGTCTGTGATCTGACACTTCTGTTCTTCAAGATGTGTTTGTGACAGAGAGTATACATTCTGATTGACTGGTTTTGCATCGCCCATGTCAATCTCATATATGAATTCTTATTCCAGCAGCAATTTCAGTGAAAGATCTGCTCAGAAGATCTTTTCATACTTCTTCAGAAGCTTCTTCATATGTTTATTCTTCTGTATATTCTTTATCTTGATTTTCTCCACTTTCAGGTCCTATATGACATACAGAATGCTTTTAAATGAGGTCTTATGAATTGTTCTCTTTGCTTATTAATATGTAAGCAGATTTAATTCTTCTATATCAGAGGTATGAAATGTTCTTCTCATATCAGTTGATAGAATTATATGAATCATTTTCTTTCTATCAGTCAACTGTATATGACATGTACATCATTGAATCTGCAGATTGAATCTTTGAAATCAATTAAGTTCAAGAATAAGATTGTATTTCACATTCTGCATCTCTCATACTCAAATATAGCAAGATTATTCTTTAAAGTACAAGAGAACTCTTATTATTATTATTATTCTTCTTCAATTATAGATGTATGCAGTCAGAGACTATAACATCTACCTGAGAACTTTTAGTTCTCAGAGTTTTTTCTATATCTGTAAAGTTAACTATTATACATTCATCAATTTCAGATATATAAAATCAGAAAATTCCAGCTCAGAATACAAAAACTGTTTATAAATTACAGTGTTTTAACATCTTCTGATACTTTGAAATCATTTGACAATATCATGATAAAGGAAAAGAGAAAGAGAACACAGTCTTAAAGATAGATATATTAAATAGATAGATAGAAAGAAATTGAAAGAAAAAGATAAAGTAAAGAGAGCTATAGAACAAGATCTCTGCAGTTTATATCTTAAGCTATATATATCTTTTTAACACTCTATATAACTGATCACTACCTCTGTTCTCTCAGGCCTGCTTCAGAAGTTATCATTCTCTCTAAAGAGTCACCGCCCAGCTAGCTCCTGTAACTAGCTTACTCATAAGTGAGATTCTCACTAAGAATAACATCAGAGCTACTCAATTCTAGTTAAGTCTCTAATCTTTCAGCTGTCAATCTCAGCATTTCAGTCTATCAATTGACTGTCACAGTCTTGCTTATACTAATCATCTATTAAGAGTGTCTAGGCCTCATCTCATCTAGGTCCTTGCTAGGCCCAGAGTGTTCTAATTGAATAGTTTTTAAATCTCATTTCTCAGAAGTGAGTGTCTAGAGTGAAGAGAATGAGATCTGATCAGTTAAGCTTGATAATGATTCACTATTCTGCAGACACTCTAGATCTCAATCACTCTAGTACTGATCTAACTTGAAGTGCCTGAGAGACTGTTAATTCTAAGATCAGTGAGAATTAGCACCCGGGAACCTCTGAGATGAATATCTTAAGCTTGATGATGATTCACTATAGTGCATCCGAGGGCCTCTGATACTGTTTTATGACTTAATAGTGAAAGCTGTGATTAAGATAACTCTTACAGAGTTTGAACCTGCCCTCTCTTAGCATTTATTCCTTGAGAGGAAGGCTGCTAATTGAGGCTTCATGATAGCGTAGTTAACCACTACGCCACAGGGCCACAAGAGAACTCTTACTTTTGTAAGTGATATCAAATATCAGTTATCAGATAATCTTATACATTGAGAATTCTTCACTCAGCAGACCTCTTTTAGTCATCAGATTATATAATTATCAATATATTATATAGAAGCTTCTGTATCTGCTAACACTTTTACAGCCATCTCTTGATTCTTACTTAAGTATCTCTTATACATTAATATTTCAGGTCTCAAGGGATTGAGATGAGTGTTCACTTCATTCTTACTCACATCTCAGTCAGAAGCCTGCTTTCTCTTAGTATTCACAGAATTCAGAGAATCTTCTAACACAAGTATCTCTTTCACTTTGAAGACTTTTTATAGAATATCAGTAAGTGTCTCTGAGCTCACTGATTCTGCTAGTTTTTTAACTCTCTTACTTCTCTTGACTGTATATACTATGTGTAATCTTTTATATCATGATATTGATATCTGCAGTTGAAGCAAGCTTAATGCTTATAATATCAAGATTTTCACTCAGAGAATCTCTTTTTTGAGAAATTCAGTGCTTTAGCAATGGCATTCAGATCTAGATTCATTATATTTAAGTATATGACTTATGTTATAGAAGTCTGATTACTCATTCTTCATTAGAGTATACTCAATTACAGTATTTTCTATTATAATTGACTTACTTATTTCTCTTCAATGAGAATGTTGTATGCTTCTTTCACTATATCTGATTATAAGATTAAGTATTTTCATTCTACTCTTAACTCAGATATAAGATCATGAATGAAGATCTGTAAATAGAAAGATATTGAAAGCTCTTCATTCAATGTGAGATAGTATAAACTGAAGTGTATAAAGTATAATATAAGATCACTTACTTATCTATACTCAGTGAAGTATTTATAATACTTGTCTTATATATTCACTTTCTCAAAGTTGTGCAAGATTCATTTGAGAAACATATTTATATTTATAAAAATGAATATCACTTCAGATCTGTAAGATTCATCTTTTTATCAGTTATTTATAATGACTTTACTTTGCTGTGTAGAAACACAGCAGATCTTAAGACTTATTGAAATTCTGTTAACTGTCTGTCTGTGAGTTCATATTCAATCTAATAATATAATTGTATCTGACTTAGTCAGCTGATTACAGCATTATTTTTTCAGTTGCTATTAAAGCTTGATAACTTCAACAGATCTCTCAGCTTGATATATTTCATACTCAGATTCTTATTCTGCACAGTGATCTCTGATAATATATATACTTCTAAAGAGATTATAAATAATTATAATAAGATCTTCAGATTCAGTGTAGTTATCTATCTGTATAAATATTTAATCTTCTGCTGCAGATCTAAGATCTGATTTTCTCTATTTTTATTAATAATGATGATTGTGTTAGTAAAACTCTTCATAGTGAATGCTTGATTTGCAGTGAATGTCAATTGTTATTTAGCTTCTGTCTTAATCTGTCACTGTATATGCAAGGTCTCAATCTCATTTAGAATTCTCATATGTATACAGAGCTTTAATTTCAGTTTAGTAGTTTCAGCTGCTTTTCTTACTGCTTTAAGTAAACTCTCTGAGAGATTCTGCATATCTTTCAGTTCAGATAGCAGAGAAGAGTGTTGTTTATATTGACTAGAGAAGATATTCATTTCAGTGATTTCTTATTAATTATATGATATCTGTTGTTATATTGCTATATCATTATATAATTTCTGTTATCATCATATAACTTCAGTGATGATCATTCTCTTCTTTTATTCCTTTGAGTGAAGAGTAGTCTTCTTTGAATCTGGTTCACTGCTCTTATCTCTTTTCTCACACCTCATTTATTCGCATACATGACATTCACCTGAGTGTGGAGTTTTTCCTCAACAAGTAAAGCAGCATCAATCAGATGCTCTTTCACTCACTGCTCTTCATACACTATCTTTTGAGATGTTCTAGAATCACACTGACATGATAACTATGAATTGCTTCATAGATGGAATTATCACACTCTGAAGAAGCCTGCACTTCTCACCAGTTTTTAGACATGCTATCAGATGTGATTCAAAGGTTGCTTAAGTCAGTGTATGATTACAGGCGTACACTGGCTTCTTATATATCATAATATTGTACACTAAATTAATTAGTGGCCGCTATGACTCCTTTACACTCATAAGCAAGTTCAGAAGTGGCCGCGTTATTATCCGACGGTCGTACGTTCTTCCGAACTACAACTTTGAGAATAAGTCTTCTATCTCTGAAGATTTGAAAGTTTTTCTTCTTTTGGATTTTTTTCTTCACTTTTCTATGAATAGAAGCATGAGCATTATTCTTCTCAGTTTTCTCAGGATTTTGAGCATGTTTTGAGATAGCAGGTTTAGAGACAGCAGATTCAGCTGCTTGAGCATATGTTTTCTTCTGATTCAAAGAAGAAGAAGAAGTAGAAAAAGAGAAAGAAGAGTAAGATGAGAAGTCAGTGATTGTACTAGAAATTTTCAATGTTTTTTGAACTGTGTTTGAAATTCCAAGTTTGAACTTGATCATCTTCTGTAGTTGTCTAGTCTGAGTATGAAGAATTAACAGAACTTCTTCATTCATCTCACTCAGTCACTGCTTTTCAAGAATCTTGCTTGCTTTTTCAAGTTTCTGTATTTCAAGAACTTGTTGTTTCTCTATTTCTTCTTTCTTTCTTCTCTTCAGAATTTCAATCTCAGAAATAGCATTTGAGAAAGCATCTTTTTCCACATCAACTGAGTGTATTTTAGAACTTATTATTCTCACTCAATGAAAAGTTGATCAGACTGTTTCAATTGAGATATGTATTAAACTCTTTTGAAAAGTTGATCAGACTGTTTCAATTAAGAGATTTCTAAGTCTGTTTTCAATTGAAAAGTTGGTTAGACTGTTTCAAAAGAAGAATAAAAGACTTTTATATATAAAACACCTGATTTTTTTCACACTAGTTCAGTAACTAGATTAGATTTTTGAAGAGAATCTAATAAACTAAATTGATTTTTGAGATAAATCAATAAAATCTTTATAATCTCTTTATTGAAATACAGTGAGGAAAAGTATGATATCAATTGATAATAAATCAAATGATATGACAGTTTTTGAGAGAAAAACTGATAAAAAATAAATCAATTTTTTGCAGAGAAATTGATTAAAACTATTCAATTTTATTCTAAATCATTCAATTCTTCTCACACAACAAGTATGCAACTCAAATCAGTTAATAAAGAGTATAAAAAATAATTAAGTATTAATAAAAGCTCTTCAGTCACTGAAAAAGTAATTCTTACTTAAAAGAATATGAAATTATGACAGAAAACAGCTCTGTTTTTAATTCTTTGTAAGAATATTATATAAAACTCAGAGAAAAACATCTTACTTTTTCAAGAGAAGTAAAAAACTATTTCTAAGATCTGTTTTTTTTTTTGCATTAACTGCTGCAGAAGAATGAGATAGAAACTACTAAGATATACACTACTGTATATTCTCTATCAAGACTTTCCCTCTTCAGAGTCTTGATATTATAGAGAATATAAGTCTGTTTCTATATAATAATATAAATATTGTCAGCAGGATGTAGAGGAACTGGTTATTTATATCTCAAAATAGAAGACTTTGTCAATGATTATATCAATATAGAGTTAATTCTCAAATTCAATAAAAATCTAGTATTGCTGTTCTCAATCCCTTGCAGAATCTATTGAATATTGAGGTATTAAAACTAGATTTAATATATCTCACTGTGCAGGGATCAAAGGCTCAGTCAGACCTTGAGATATACTGATTTTATAGTTGTTGTGTCTGTCAATTATGTATTAAATACAGTTGCTGAGGTATCTTTTTGTACTTTTCTGCCGGGGATGGGGCAGATCGGAAGGTGTGATACAAGGGTGGGACTTGGTGTAAAGACAGAGAGGGTTTTTCGCGGGGGATGCGCTTCAGATGTGTCAGTTGATTATGTGCTTGATACTATTGCTGAGGTATCTTTTTGTATTTTTCTGCCGGACGTGGGCCAGATTGGGAAGGGCGGTACGTGGGTGGGACTTGGCGTTGATGTTTTGGAACATCAAAGATAGACAGGGTTTTCGTGGAAGTTGCTTCTCAGATATCTCCACAATTACAGGTCGGGGATCTTCCAAAATCAAGAAGATTGGCGCATATGGCTAGGTCTCTTTGCCTTACAATTTGTATGGCAATTTGGCCCGGGGTTGTGGTGTGGTAGGGGTGAACGGGGGATAATCCCACTCAGGAGTTTCGAACAACGTCTGGTTCACGTTTGGCTGGATAACTCCATCACCACACGGGGTATGCGGTCGGCGATGGGGTCAAAATGCTCGTATGATCAAGGGCTTTTCGATGGATCTATCGGCGGGTTCTTATTCGAAAAATTGAGCGAGTTCGTGGTGGAGCGGTTCCTTGTCAATCTGATTATTGTCTGACTTCGAGACAGATATCTTCTTCTTTACAATTTCAGAAATAGTTTTATAACTACAGTTAAATGAGAACTGAGTTTCAGTAATCTTTTTCTCATGAAAGATGCAATCTGTAGAGATTAACTATAATATTCATAATCAGAAGCTTCTTATAATAGTGAAATCTTTCTGTCACTGATATCACTACTTTAAGAGTCTTATAACAGTGATTACTGTTAGAACTGATTATAACAGCTTATAATAGTTTACTTCAATTAAGAAACTCTCACAGTAGCAGATTTACTGAGCTTAGAGACTGAGTGAGTTCTGATTCAAGATAGAGTATATCAAGAGAACTAAGAACTCAGCAGACAGACTCTCTCACAGATCAGACTATATTAAGAAGATCAGAATGACAGATACAGAGAGATTAGAGAAGATAGAAAAGTTTTATAGAATACTCAGACTAAGTGTTGTGAAGAGATTAACTGAAGAGTCTCTCAATCTCTTATAAAAGAAGAGAAAGAAGAGAGAAAAGAAGCCTGTACAACTACTCTCTATAACACTGAGAGTCAATACTCTGAGAATCTCTGTAAGAATTCTTGAAGAGAATATCTATAATCTGAAGAATTTACAGGCTTTGAGAAGCACTGTGAAAGACCTGATATAAGAAAAAATAGATAATAAGTATTTGTAAAATCTTCTATTCAGATTATCTGAACTATAACTGAAGAATGAATATACTTAGTATATTCAGAAACTGCTTATAATAGAGATCAACTCTGCAGAAATAAAGAGTTAAAGAGACTTAAATAATCTCTTATAAAGAAAGAGCTGAATTTATATATCTATGAATAAGTTTCTATATATAGAACTTATTAAAAGGCATCATGACTCTTCTTTAGTAAGTCATTTTATAGATACTAGAACTCATGAGTTACTTGTAAGAAAATACTTCTGACTGAAGATATAAGAACTTATAAAGAAGATAGTGAATTCTTATACTATTTATCAGAATTCACAGATAGTGCACTTCAGATTATATAAAAAACTTACTTCTCTACTTATCTTACAGAAATCTTGAGAATAGCTAGAAATGAACACTCTTATAAGTCTCTCTGAAAGCAAGAATATATATAATACCTACTTTGACAGTGTACTGATGATAGTAGATTACTTTATCAAGAT
The DNA here is from genome assembly GCF_000003855.2 of Blastomyces gilchristii SLH14081. Classification (NCBI taxonomy): domain Eukaryota; kingdom Fungi; phylum Ascomycota; class Eurotiomycetes; order Onygenales; family Ajellomycetaceae; genus Blastomyces; species Blastomyces gilchristii. The sequence goes on along the minus strand of NW_003101675.1, from coordinate 608,217 downwards.
AACACACTTTATACTCATCTGTAAGAACTTAAAGTTAAAGAATTTAACTCATATTTTCATTCATAATGTAATCTGATTGTATGAATTATCTATGAATATTATCTCAGATAGAGAATTAATTTTCACAGAAAAGTTCTAATCTACTCTGATAACTATACTGAAGATCTTATGAGATCTAAGCATGACTTTTCATTAATACACAGATGATCAGATAGAACACCTGATAAGTATATTAAAACAGTATCTGCAGTACTTTGTTAATTATAATCAGAATGACTGAGTACATTGATTATTACTTACAGAGTTTATATATAATAACTTAAAGTATATCAGTACAGATAAAACTCTCTTTGAGATGCTCACTAAGACTCATCTGCAGATAATCTTGAAAAATCTGTGAGAGTATACTATAGAGTGTAATAATGTCTGTGAACAGACTGAGAGAATTCAGAATATCTAAGAGAAAGCTTGTAAATTCTTAAGAAAGACTTCAGAGTATCAGATGAGATACTATAACTTTAAGTATATTATAAAGAGTTTTAAAAAAGATGATAGAGTCTGACTGAGTCTAGAAAACATTATTATATGAAGATTCAGTAAGAAGCTGAATCTTTTGCAGACAGAGTCTTATAAGATTATAAAGAAAGTTAGTTTACAGTTCTATAGATTGAAACTATTATCTGAGTTGTAAATATATAATATTTTTTATATCTCTTTACTCTGTGAATATAAGAAATTCTTAGAAGAGAATTCTGTGATTTATCACTCTGTTTATAAAGTAGTAGAGAGTGAAAGAGAATATCAGATTAAAGAAATTATTAACTCAGAGAAGTGAGATTGTGATCTCTGATTCAAGATTCAATAATAAAAGTATTCTGATAAGATGAATAAGTTTACTTAAGAATTATCTGAGCAGATAAAATATCTGTAAAAGCTGAGATATAACTTTTATACTGTGAATTCTGATAAGTCAGAATAATGTGATCTTCACTAAGAATCTGATTATGATAAAGACATTAACACTGTTATTTGCAAATTCTAGTCTATAAGATAATAGATTTCTACTGAGATAAACAGTCTGCAGTGTATGAAAAGAGAAGAAGAAATCATATTCTTATTAAAGTTAAAAAACAAGAAAATAAAAACAGAGCTGTGAACACAATTTAGAGATTAACAAAGAAAAAATAAAGAAAATTCATACTTATATTCTCAATATCTGTAACACTCAATCTTCTCATGACTATCAATTTTTCTCTTTAAAGAAGCAGAGAGTATTATATCTGTAGTACAGATAATTATTACATTTGATATGAAGACTGTCAGAAATGCACAGACTTCAGAGAAGCTGAATATCAGAATACATACAGTTGCAGCAGAGTCTTGAGAACTGATCATCTGTATATATAATTAAATACTTCTTATAAAGCTATATTTACTCTCTCAGTGATACTGAAGTACTCAGCTCAGAAATAATTAAGATATAGAGAGAGAGCTCATCTATTCAGATTAACTTCTGTCACAAATTCATGACATTTGCATTATCTTAATTATCTGAAATTTACAGATACTCAGAGACTCATCTCTCATTGACAATGAGATTGCAGAAATACACTGCAGTGTAAGAATCATTGATAAAAAATCTAGATATATTTGCATATACCTTATCAGAGATTGCATAAGTAGAAGAGAGATGATTATAGATCTGTGAAACTGCAGAAGACACTGATAACACTGAGAGCTTTATAAGAACTATTAGCTAGAATCTGTAAGAAATTACTTATAAAGAGACTTATAGTAAAGAATAAAACTGCATTACTTAAAGTCAGAAGCTGATCTGAGAAAGATATGAGATTAACTGCTGATCTGAAGATCAGATACAGTGACAGAGCTGAGAGAGATAAAGATACTGTTGTGAACAGTGATGTTCCTGCTTCATCAGCTAGTAAAAAGTAATCAGAGAAGTTACAGAAACATCTATAAAAAGCTCAGTGACAGTCAGATATTATTTATAAAGATATTGAAATTGAGAAAACTTTTATTCTTGAGAAGTTCTTGAATTAATATATAGATATTGTTAGAAACACTCTCTCTCTGTTATCTGAGTGAAAACACTTTACAGATGAATGAGAATACTCATAGTATATAAGAATGAGAGCTGTTATAGAAAAAGAAAAAAGAAGATGAGATTCTATAGACAGATCTAAGATATTAATACTACTCTAGAGATATTTGCTTACACTATGAATAATTCTATGAAACAGTCAGATCACTCTAGTAAACAAAGAGTGATTGTGAATTACAGACCTGAATCTTTCTATATAATTATAAAGAGTGATTGTAGACTGTAAATATCATGATTTTACAATTCTACAGAGTTGATGAAAGAATGAAAAATTCCTCACAATTCTACAGTGTCAAAGAACAATGATTTGTAAGAATGAGTGAAAGATTAACTTTTAAATACTTCTCTTTAATGAGAATAATCTCACAGAGAGTGATTCATCTGTGAGATGAATTTGTGTGATAGTCACACAAGAATCTTGTGAAAATAATTGAGAGTCAATCAGAACTCTTCTATATGAAAGATATGAGATGAATCTGTGTAATAGTCAGAGAAGAATCTGTAGACTATAAAGAATCTTATGAAATAAGAAACTGAGTGATAGACTCTTTTTTCTTCATAGTAACAAGAGATTTTTCCTTACTGAGATTTTTTATAGATATGAAGAGTTTTTAGTAAGTATCACTGCAGTACTGAGCTGATTTTATAAAGTCACTCAGTGATAGACTGGCCGCCGGGACCACGAATTTCACATTTGATCTCATTTGGTCTGGTCTCATACATTTCTTGGCGTGAATCCCGCTGGGACTGGCTATTAAAAAAACATGTAAAGTGACTATATATCAGATCTTAAAATGAAACCATGACTTGAAAAAAATGAGAAAGTGATTTCATTTGATCTCATTTAGTCTCATTCTTGGCATAAAGTTACTATTTTTAGACATTTTAAGGTTTTTTTTAGACTATTTTTAATTTTTTAAAAAGTAATGCTTTTTGATAATACTCGAATGAGATTTAAAGTCATTTAAAGCAATAAAAATAATTTAAATTGAGAAGTGAAAATCATGATCTCATTTGGAAAATGTGACAAGAGTAGACAGTAAGTCTCACTGAAACAGTATGAGACTACTATCTAATGTTAAAATCATGTAATGAGATCAGTTGAATTAATAATGAAACTATCAAAAAATCTAGTTCTGGTCCCAGACACGTTCACATAGTCAGGCTACTCAGTGAAAGGCTTCACAGATGAAGTCTTAGAGAGGAAAGAGTATATAAGAAATCTCACTTCTTATAAATTCTTTATCTCTATTTCTATCTCTTATGTAATCAATAAAGTTAGTGACTCTTGACTACATATAACTATATAGACTGAAGTTTATGAATACTATTTATAACTCAGCTTGAATACTATTATACATTTAATCTTTACATTGTATCTTTCTACTGTGAATACTTCTAGTAGTTAACAGTACATATCATGCCAAGCTGCAAACACCTGAATAATTGCCTGCAAGTACTTATTCTTATAAAATTTCATGTTTGATTTTTTTTGATCTGATTCTATACATTTCTTAATATGAATTCTGCTAGAACTAATCATTAAAAAAACATGCAAAGTAACTATTCATCAGATCTCAAAATGAAATCATAACTTGGAAAAAATAAGAAAATAATCTTATTTAATCTTATTTAGTTTCATTCTTAGTATAAAGTTACTATTTTTAGACATTTTAAGGTTTTCTTTAGATTATTTTTAGTTTTTTTAAAAAGTAATACTTTTTGATAATACTTAAATAAGATTTAAAGTCATTTAAAGTAATAAAAAGAATTTAAATTAAGAAGTGAAAATCATGAACTTATTTGAAAAATATGATAAGAGTAGATAGTAAGTTTTACTCAAACAGTATAAGACTACTATCTAATGTTAAAACTGTGTAATGAAATCAATTAAATTAATAATAAGATTATCAAATATTCTGATTCTGATCTCAGACATGATCACACAGTTAGTCTAGTTACTAGATTATCTTTTATAAGCTTTATTAATAATTCCCTTCTATATAATGAATAAATGAGAAATGAAAAATAATATTCTGTAATTAACACTATTCTTTCAGTTGTTAATAATTTTCACATAATAAAGTATGAAAATATAATCTCAACTGCAGTTTTTCTTGATATAAAAAGTGTATTTAATTATATTTCAAAGTTAAAATTGATTCAAACTTTGAAGATATTAAAAGTGTTAGTTTCTCTAGTAAAATAAGTTAATTCTTTTATGTTAAAAAGAATTATACAATCATTTTTTAATAAAATGAAATAAGATAAAACTGAGATAAAAACAGAAGTATTATAATAATTAGCCTGACTGTGTAACTGTGTCTGAGATCAGAATCAGAATATTTAATAATTTTATTATTAATTTAATTAATTTTATTATATAGTTTTAAGATTAAATAGTAGTCTTATACTATCTCAGTAAGACTTACTATTTACTCTTATTATATTTTTCAAATAAGATTATGATTTTCACTTCTTAATTTAAATTTATTTTATTACCTTAAGTGACTTTAAATCTCATTTAAGTGTTATCAAAAAGGATTACTTTTTAAAAAATTAAAAATAGTTTAAAAAACCTTAAAATATCTAAAAATAGTAACTTTATAATAAGAATAAGACTAAATGAAATTAAATAATATTACTTTCTTATTTTTTCTAAGTTATGATTTCATTTTGAGATCTGATATATAGTTACTTTACATGTTTTTTTCATAATTAGTCTCAGTGAGATTTATACTAAGAAATATATAAAATCAAATTAAATAAGACTAAATATGAAATTTATAATCTCAGTAATCAGTCTATGTATGACAGTGTTTTTTATTAATAACTGTGAATTGCATAGAATTCATCTATATAAGTTATATACAGCTATTAATATATCTTATTACATTCACTTGAGAGATTAAATATTATATTTTTCAAGCTAAATAAGCAAGCATAAGTGAGTGATTGAGGCTTGTATGAAATAAGAGACAGATTACACATTACATAACAGTGAATGAGAATAGAATAATACAATGAAATAATCATGAACTGAATATTCAGTATAAAATACAGTGTGAATTTTCACTAACATTTGTGATGCTGTCTAGCTTTCTTTTTGCTGTAATACTTTTGGTAGCGCCCTTCATACAGCCCCACTACGTAATTTCTGTCCCCATTGTGGCTGTTGATGTGCCTAGACCTAGTAAAATACGCTCTAACTACCAGTATCCTGCAAAAATGCATTAGTCAGAGTCAACCGATGAGGTAAGACATAAATGACGACTTCGACGAACAGGCAACGACGTTTGAATCAACCTCACCTGCACCACGACCGTCAACACCAGCAGTAAGAGTGGCGTCTATAGTACCAATAATACACGGCTCTTTCCTCGATAACTGGGCGTGGGATTTTCCGGTATAGAAGTTGGTAAAAAAGCGTGGAGGCCGCTCATTATTGACTGCGCCTCAGATAGGTACCAGGCTGGCGAATTCCCAGCCTCAAGCTTATATAGTGCAAGGTTCCCCTCTTCTCGATATTCAGTTCCTTCTTGATACGACTTCGGTTGCTTGGGCAAGCAGTTTGCCAACGTTGAAGCGTGAATATACGCCTCGTACAGATGGCCTCGACTGAAGTGTCCCCTCGACACCATGGTAAGTTTGTATTGCCTGATTTTACACCATCAAGTTGGCATTTTGAGTGGCTTTTTATGACCCTCTGCTCACATATTCAAGATCGACATGGTCGTCGCCGCCCCTTCGCAAATTGGATGAAGCGCCTTGCCAGTCTCAAGAACTCCGGTTCCCACCCCAGCTCCTCGAACAAACAAAATGGAACCTTGAGTACCCCAAAGGCCAAGAAGGCGACCAATATCAAAAACAACCCGTATCCGCTGTCAGGGAATGTGAGCAATATGGGCAATGGTCATCTATCTTTCTCTGAGCCCACTAGTGACCGGCTCAGTCATCATCCCCGTTCAGAGCGTTCGTTTTCCGAAACTGGTCTCGAGCAACGGGCTTCAACGGTGGGCACGAAATCCGCTGCTCCTACGCTTTCTACAAATGCGGACACGACTGTGTCAGATACTGCTAATTCTAAGACTGGCACAACGGTAACTACGGGTTGGGCAGTGGGCTCACAAGGTGGAGGAGAAGGCAGTACATTTTCCTCACCTGCTCCATCCGTGCGCTCACTTACCACAACTCTTACGACTGTCCAATCCACCGCTCCATCAAATCAAGTCCACGGAGCAATTTTCGGCCACAGCACTTCTTACAGTCACAACCAACAAACCAGCGTCCAGTTTAGCCATCAATTTCATATGTCCCCCGCTACCGCAGTTCCCGCTCATCTCTCTCCCAATCCAACCACTTATAACTCCGCAACGGCAAATAATCTCCTCACCGATAATGCGTCTGTTCTTACGCTGGCATCATCCTCCAAACGCCGCCGTCGCAATTCCCTAGATACCAACGCTTCCGTTCGTGCTTTGGCTCCATCATCGATCTTCAGCGGTAGCGGTGAGAGCTTACCATTAAGCGTTCTGAGTGGAAATATGGGTAATATAGGAGGAGCTGGAGTAGAACCATCTAATTCATCAATTACCAACACGCAAGGAGCACCGAACCGCCCTGCCCTAGCCAATGCTGAACGAGGCAGTGTATATTATTCCGGACCTACCACTGGTGAGAGGACTAGCTATCAACCCAGCTGGCCTCATCTGGGCGATACGGGCAGTGGTACAAGCAGTCATCATTCCCACCACCAGAGGAATGATAGCGCGGCTGGCAGTGTTGGTGGAAATACAATAGGCAACTCATCCATGCCCCGCCTGCCAGGGCGAGCAAGCCGACGAAGTTCTGGATGGGGAGAAGTCCCTAGTACCGACGATAGTGAGAATGAAATCCAGGTGACTAGAACAGATGAGCCAAGTATAAATCTGGTCGGGAATGGCCAAGCGAAGGCCAATTAGTGGGAAATTTCTGGCCATGTAACTAATGAACGACCTCTCCCACGCACAAGTTTCGCTATATCCTAGACGAACGTGTTTGTTTTCCCCGTACTCCTCCGGCTCTCCCTCGTTCGCAACACCATTTTTGTGTACCGTACCGCCACCTAACTTCTGAATTACACCGCGTTCAGACTATATTATTCGTTTCGTGCCTCTCTTTTGGCCCTTGCCCTCTTTCTGCCTTCGTTTGTCTTTTACTTTGTTTTGTACAGTATGTTTATTTCGCGTCTTCGCTTCCTTACAATTTCCGCCCCTCTCTTCTATGAGATGCTCATGATCGTATACCCCAGGTTTGTGTTTCCGTTTCGGTTATCGTCTTATTTGCTTGGCGAGCCGTTTCTCTCATTTCCCTTATTTCTTTTCTTTTTTTTCTTCTTCTTTTTCTTTTTTATAACCCGCTCCCATCGTTACAACTTTGTCCCCTTAAGTTCGATGGAACCAGTTTTCAAATTTTTATGTCCGTCCCTTATGCGCAACGTCTTTTCTGCTAGCCTTTCAGTGTCCTTCTCCCTACCCAACTAAATGGAAGTCACATAATGATTATGCTGAGATACGGTCTATACAATGATTGTTAATGGCCTTCCGCGAACCAGCGCGTGTGGCTTGTCCGTTATATTGCAGCGACTACTAGGACTTCGTTGGCCATGTCCAGATTTTGAGCCATGCGATAGAGGTCACTATTGTACAGTGCCTTAGGCCGTGCTTTTCTCAATGCGACAAGAAAGTCAATTACGATGAAATATGAAGCATTCAAACTACTCAACACTGTATATATAATATCTTCTGAGATTTGAAAACAATATTTGAGTTTTAAAATGAATCATTCTCTTCTTTTAAAATAGAATTATGAAATCTCAAAATACAATCATATTACTATTATAATAGATGACATGAGAACTCAGATCTGAGAGTTGAAAAACTCACAGAAATTATCTTTGAACTGCAAAATCTCTCTGAAACTTAAAAGAAATTCGTGAAAACTGTAATTATCACAGATATCACAAATAACATATATCTGAGATTTGTATAATTTCAAAAATATAATTTGTATATCACTGATTATGAATCAGGTTTATACTTCTGATCAATATTAACAGACTTACTCACAGAGAAAAAATCAGTTGATACTGCAGAGTTAATTAAAGAAGATAAACTCATTTATATAATAATGTTATAAATATCTGAAAACTTCACAGTTATAAAAACCGAGCTTCAGATATCAGAGAAATACTGAGATCTTGCAGACATATTCAGTTCAGTTAAAACAGTTAAGCTTTTAGCTCATTTAGAGAAAATCTGATAATAGATTTAATAGAAAAGTAGAAACTCTTCTGAAAATTAATTTATATACTCTCTTATAATAAAACACAAAATCTGCAGACTTATATGAAGAAGAATTTAAAGAATAACTTTATTCAACTCTCACAGACTTCTATAAAAGTATCTATAATATTTATAAACAAAAATAATAAAGATCTCAGATTGTGTATAAACTATTATACTTTGAATTTTAAGATTATAAAGAGTTATTACTCTCAGTTTTTAATCAAGAATGTAATTAATTATCTCACAGAAGCTGTTGTATTTACATAACTAAATATAATTAATATATATACATAGCTGTGAATACAGTTTAAAAATGAATAAAAAACTGTTTTTAAAACTATATTGAAAGTAGTTGAATATTTAATAATATTTTTTCATTTAATAAATATCTCTGCAGTATTTCAGTCTTGTATTAATAAAATACCTTATACAAATCTGAATATTGTTATAGTAATATATCTGAATGATGTGATAATGTACTCTGTGAAAAAAAAAATACACTAAGTATATATAAACTGTGTTAAAGGTTTTAAATGAGATAAAACTATATATTAATATAGTTCAGAAGAATATACAGCTGCTGAATAATAATACAGTTACATCTGAATAATACTTACAAATGTAAAGAGACTCTAGCAGCTACTAATTAATTTATATACAAGAAGTTAATATACATTTACAATCTTACAATAACTTAAGAAATCTTTGAATTATATCTGATAGCATGGCTAAAAATCCGTGAGAAGTACAGACTTCTTCAAAGTGTGATAATTTTATCTATAAAGCAATTTATAGTTATCATGTTAGAGTGATTCTAAAATACCTCAGAGTAACAGTATATAAAGAAGCAGTGAGTGAAAGAGTATGTGATTAATACTGCTCTGCTTATGAAGAGAAAACTTCACACTCAGAAAAATACTATATATATAAACATGAAAGAATGTGAGAAAAAGAAGATAGAAGTGATGAATACTAATTTAAAGAAATCTACTCTTTACTCAGAAGAATAAAAGAGTGATAATTATTATCAGAATTGTATAAGAGTAACAGAAAATATAGAATAATAGACACTGTATAATTAATAAAAATCTTCTGAAATGAATATCTCTTCTAGTAAATATGAATAATACTCTTCTCTACTATCTGAATCACAAGATATACAGAATCTCTTAAAAGATTTACTTAAAGTAGTAAGAAAAGCAGCTGAGACTGCAGAACTGAAAGTGAAGATTTATATATATATAAGAAATTTAAATAAAATTGAAGTTTAATATACACAGTGACAGACTGAAGTGAAAGTTAAGTAATAATTAATATTCAGTATAGATTAAGTATTCATTATAAAGAGCTTCATTAATACAATTATTATTATTAATAAGAAAAGAGAAAATCGGATTATAAATCTGTAGTAAGAGATTAAATACTTATACAGACAGACAATTATATTAAATGTGAAGATTTTATTATAATTATTCATAATCTCTTTAAAAGTGTATATATTATATAAGACTATTGTATATAATGAGAATTTAAGTATAAGTTATATTAAGTCAGATAATCTGTCAGAGCTATTAAGCTTTATTATTATTATTATTATTCTTTCATTATAGATGTATACAGTCAGAGACTATAACATGTACCTGAAAACTTGTAGTTCTCAGAGTTTTTCTCCTATTTGTAAGGATAATTATTATACATTTATCAATTTCAGATATGTAAAAGTAGAAAATTCCAGCTCAGAATGCAAAAACCTTTTATAAATTACAGTATTTTTAATATCTTCTGATACTTTTAAAACCATTTAGAAAGTAACATGATATAGGAAAAGAAACAAAGTCTGAAAGATAGACACAGTAGATAGAAAAGAAAAGAAAAGAAAAGAAACTGTAAGAAAAGATAATAATAAAATAAACATGTTTAAAGAGAGTGTATAGCTGATTTAACAGACTATATCTGATTAATTTCCACCTCTTCATATTCAGACAGTTCTGAATTTAGTTATTTTCTTGTAGCTGCTTGAGTTTCTGATAGAAAGTCTATTAAGTAATTAATTCTTATCTCAGTAAAGAATAGAAATCTTGTATTTAATTAATTTAAAGCATACTTCTCTATTAATCTGACTCTGAGACTATTGTATAATACACAATGCATGATAATATGGTCAGAGTTTTCATTTGAATTGCAGAATGAGTATTCTGTTGAATCAAATCCCTTATCAAATCTTTGTATATAAGAATTGAAATAATCAAGTTCTAGTTTCAGCTGAATTATAGATGAGAATACTTTGTTTTTACATTTTATTAAACAAGATTTTCACTTAGATTTTATTTCAAATCTTAAATAATATATACTCTTCTTTTGTTTCTGTCAGCTTTCATTTCACTTATTAAAGCAAGATTATTTTATCTTTCTTTTTATAAAAGAGCAGAACACTGTTTTTTAAATAGATCTGCTTAATTCTGAACTTTTTTTTACAGCTCAATCAGTCAATTCATTGTTATGAATATTCATATGAGGAGAACCTTAGTGCAGAAACTTGGTGCAGATGAATTATCAGTTTTAATATTCTTCTCTTTTAAATTTTTATAACAGAATTTAAAATCAGTTTAAGATTTATTTGATCATTATATATCTGACTATTTCCAAGTCTTTTTTAAAGCAGCTTGACTATCAGAGAATATTCATACATCTTTCAAACTAGTTTCTCTTTTATGAGATTTTATTTTAATAAGTTTGAAAGCTTTCACTATTGCAAATAGTTCAGCATCAAAAACTTCAGATTCACAGTCTAAATTTCAGAAATCTGTGATAAAATTGATATTATATTCAGTATAAGTAATGCCTGTATCTAATCTATTCAGATTTTCATTTTTTGGGTCATCTGAGTAAATCAGAATATAGTCTTGTATATTAATTATAGAGATCTTTCTCAAATACTGTTCATATTCTCTCTCTTTAGATAGTTCACTTATTCACAAGTTTATAAGATATTTCAGCTTTTCTCTTCAGAGAGATATCTTCTCATGATTGATTTTCTCAACATTTAATGAAGAAAATTGATTTTTAATCAGTGAATATAGCCTGTATAGTTGAGAGAGTATTTTCTTTGAAGAATTACTTTCACTTCAATCAAGAAATCTATTTCACTTCAGTTTAATTTCTGAGTTGATTGATAAAAATAAAGAGGAAACTCTTTGTCTGATTATATGATTTAAGCTCATCTTTATGACTCTCAGTGTATAGTTTCTACAGACCTTGTCAAATTTAGTAACAGAATGAAGAAGTGATGCTTCAATTTTCATTGCTTTAATAGAAGATGATTTGAATACTCTCAGAATTTTTTTCAAAGCTCTGTTTTACAGACTTTGAAAGAGTTCAGTGAAATTTCCTTAATTCTTTCATCAAACTTGAACTTCACAATCAGCTACTGAGATAATACAAGCTATGTATAACTGTCTTATAGTATGAAAGAATAGATTTCTCTTTGTATTTGATAGTCTGATTATACTATTCAATAGTCTTTCTGTCTTGATAGTTCTACACTGATCGTGTGACCGTGTCTGAAACCAGAATCAAAATATTTGATAGTCTCATTATCAATTCAACTGATCTCATTGCATGATTTTAACATTAAATAGTAGTTTCATACTCTCTCAGTGAGACTTACTATCTACTCTTATCATATTTTTCAAATAAGATCATGATTTTCACTTCTCAATTTAAATTATTTTTATTGCTTTAAATAACTTTAAATCTCATTTAAGTGTTATCAAAAAGCATTACTTTTTAAAAAATTAAAAATAGTCTAAAAAAACCTTAAAATATCTAAAAATAGTCACTTTATGCTAAGAATGAAACTAAATGAGATCAAATGAAATCACTTTCTTACTTTTCTAAGTCATGATCTCACTTTGTCATCTGATATATAGTCACTTTGCATGTTTTTTTAATAATTAGTCCCAGCGGGATTCACATCAAGAAATGTATGAGACTAGATCAAATGAGATCAAATGTGAAATTCATGATCCCGGCGGCCAGTCTAGATAGTTCTACGTTAAATATGATATTTAAAATTCAACTTAAAGTTTAATCATACTCTCAGTCATTTGATATTCAAACTGAGTTTAATCTCCGTATTTAAAATAGTTAAACTTAGTGTTTTCTCATTGAATCTTGGAACAAAAGAATTAACTCAGTTTTATTCATATTATATTGAATTTGATTGATATCTGCTCTAACAAAGATTTTCTTTACTGTCTTTTCAATCACCTTTAAATTCTCTTTGATTGTTTTTGACCTGTTGACTATATTAATATTATTCACATAACTTGAAGATCTCACTATTTTTATCTCTCTATTCTTGAACAGATATGCAGCGTACATATTGAAGCTTCAGAGTGAAAGAATAGAAATTCTGTGAGTTTTTTCAGCTGAGAATTAATGACTGAGAATTAAAGCTTTCAGTAAAATCTATGAAGAGTAATGAAATAGTCCATATAATTGATCAGTCACAGCCTGCTACATTAGTCCTCTCTTTTCAGAGATGAGATCATGTCTAATTCTTATCAGTCAAGAGCTGCTGTCTCAGATAATTTGAAACTCAGAGTTCACATCAGATCATCATAGCTGACTCATTTCACAAGATATTATCAGCTGCAGATTTGAGATCTCTTATTGAGAATATCTTTAATCTCTTACTCAAGTTCATTATCTTCTTTTATAATCTCTGATAACTGTCAGTTAAAAGTCAGTTGAGAAGAGAATGAGTCAGTGACAGTACAGTGAAGCAAGCTTGTATGAAAGACATCATGAATCTCTGATAATGAGTCAAGACAGTAGTTATAACTGTCTAGAACTTCTATCACTTCATACTTAATATGGTGATAATTCAGTGTATAAGATGAATATGTGATCTGTATATTTTTAAGATTCAATCATATCAGGTCTTCTATCTTATATGACTCAGCAGAGTCTCAATTAACATTGATTTCATTCTCTTAATCTTGTTTTACAGTTGCTATGAAGGATTCTGTTAAGTTACAGATATTTCAGAGCTTTATTACTATATTATTAACAATCTGAATTGAACTGTGAGAATTTGATGTGAAATGTATAATCTCTAGAAGATTCAACATATTCATGTGATATTCATGTGTAAGAAAGAACAGGCTTATATCTATTGAAATAATGTCTCAGTCATTGATAGTGACTTCAGTATGTAGAAGAAGATCATGTCAGTCATTCTATAAATAGTTATAGAACTTATATAGATAATTCTTTACTGTCTGAATTATTCTCTCTGATGCATCATCAGTCTTAGAGTAATAGATAGTTAATAAACAGTATATAATCTTGAGAACTTAATAGATTCTCATTTAGAGAGTACTCACAAATTCACAGTCTTGATTTAATACTATAGATCTCAGTAATTCATGCATTCAATAGAATAGACTCTGTAAAAAGACTTCAGTGACTTATTCAGTATTTATCTTATTATAAGATTTCAATATTACATCTTTACTCAATCAGTCAATGATGATCAGAAAATTCTTACAATCATTACTCTCAGAGAAATTAACAGTGAAGTCAATTATCACATCTTATCAGATTCTATCAGAGATATCAAGCAGTTTCAGCAGATCTTTTTTACAATTCTTTTGTAAGATAATAGAGAAACAATAGTTATAGTTTCAGACAAAGTGTCTGATACTGTTCAATATCTCAGATCAGTAGACTTCTCAAGAGATTATTTACTACAGTTATTTGTAATTCAGATGATCAGTTATATATAAATCATGCATCTCTTGTATTATCTGAGTGTGTAAGAGTTCAGAGTGAAAGACTCAGTATCATTCACAGCATTGCAGAGTATTATTATCATCAATTAAGAATTCTAAGATGTTGATTATTATATGTAGTTCTGAAGAGAATCAGAGTGCTTCTTAATATACTGCTTTAAGAAGTAGTTCATCAGTTTGAGCTATTGTATTCCATAATTCATTCAGTGTAGATTCAGAAAAAGTTGAGATATAAGTAGCAGTTCAGAGAGAGAATGTTTCAGTAATAGTTTGAAGAGAGAGTGTTCTAATGGAAAAAGTACATATAGTGTCATGAGTTGTTTCATCTTGATTAACTAATATCTTCAGATTCAAGAGCTGATGCTCTCAGTTCATTCAGTGAGTATCTGTTACATTAGATAATATATCTTACTCTTATCATAAGAGAGTATCTGTCATCAAGTTCTGACTGCTGAGACAGTAGTGTATTATAAAATGATAACAGCTTAATAGCTCAGATAATTGTATCTGTCATTCAGTAAGTTTACAGATGATAGTAAAGTATTTAAGATTCTTATGATCTATGATTATCTCAAATTTGAAGATACTTTGAAGTTCAGAGTCTCACTCTTCTAGACAGTGTATAATTATAAGAAGTTTCTTATGATAGATCTCATAGTTATATTCAGTAAGACTTAAATTCTTAAATATGAAGAGGTGTAATTATAAGACATCTTTATCATTATATGTAATATAACTTTCTCTGTAATATAGTCAGAGAAGTGAGCTTCAACAACTGTTTCATAGTCAGAGTTAAATATCATTAGTAGAGAAATATTAATGAACATCTTCTTCATCTATATAAATACAGTGTCAGTGTTCACTGACTATTGAAACACTGAGTTCTTCTTAGTGAGTTCTGTAAGTGATCTCACAATATCTGAGAAGATTCATATAAATCACTGATAGAAGTCAGTAAATCTGATAAAGCTTTGTACATCTTTCACAGTATGTGAAGCTTTTTATTCAAGAATGACTCAGATCTTCTCAGAATTTATTTGAAGCTTCTTATCAGCTTCTATGATAAAACCTAGATATTTTATACTCTTGACTTTGAAATGATATCTGTCAATATCTATTGATAGTTCTGCTTCTTATAATTAATATAATATTCTTTACATGTGTTCTTGATATTCTTTTCTGAACTCATCAATAAAGATGAGAATGTCATTGAGATAAGTAGATACAAATTCACTAAGAAAATCTCAGAGTACTTAGTTGATATACTTCTGAAATGTACTGAGAGTATTAGTCAGTTCAAAGAATGTGACTACTTCTTCAAAAAAAGATTATATCATGTTCAGAATACTATAAGTCACTCATCTTCTGCAGTAATATGAACCATATGAAATGCAGTGATGATATCTAGCTTTGTAAATTATTGAGCTTGTTCAACACAAGCTAGAGTTTCATTAATAAGAGATAAAGAATAGCAGTCTTTCTTTGTTAATCTGTTCAATTCTTGATAGTTCACACAGAATTGAAGTTCTTCATCTGATTTCTTTACAAAGAGAATAGAAGCTGCAGCAGAGAAGTCACTAACATATATAAATTCTTTATTCAACATATTATTGAGTGTCTTTTAAAGAAGAAGAAGTTCATCTCAGAATATATTATAAAGAGAGTCTTATAATAATTCAGAGTCTTTATCATTCTTCTTTTTTAACTTGATACTGTGATTCACTTCTAAATCTTGTAAGAGAGGTAGATTTATAACATTATGATCTTAACAGAAGATATCTATATATTCATGATATTATTAAGAGAGTTTTGTATGAGAATCTGTTATTATAACATGAGATAACTTTTCTAGAGCTTTTTTAATATTGATTAGACTGATGAAGTAGATTGTTATATAGTTCTACTATTAATGATCTTGTTAATGACTTCTTTTTCAGAGTTTTTCATAAGTGTTGACAGAGATCTGTGTCAGATTCATAGTCTTATGAATATCATCTTCATGAACTTAATTATTGTTAGAGAATATTAAGCTTCTCTTTCAAGTATTAAATAAGATATCTTGTTCAGATAGTCAGACAAGTTCTAATATAAGATTATAATCAAGATTATCAACTTCATATATATAGACATCTTCACATTGATATTCTCTGACATCTATGCTTAGCTTTATCATGAATCAGATGCAAATATCTTTTAAGTTATCAAATTCTGCAAGAAGTTGAGGTTTTAATAAGAGAATATACTGAAGGTTATAACATTTTATAACTGAAGATTTAATCATTGCATAATGACATAGATTGCTGTCTATTATAGCTCTTATATTATACATGTTATCTATCACAGTAGATACAAGAATTGCATTCATTATTATTTTCTCTTCAAATTATTGTCATCTGATCTCTTCAAGCTTCTGTTTGTAAGTTTGAACAGAAGCTAATCTTTTTTCTGTTTCATCAGAATATTCTTATAGTTATCTTCTAAATCTTTCTTCAATACAATATGATTGATGTGAACTGCTGATGTTGATCTTTCTCTTGCATGAGAAGACATATAGGTTAATTAACAGTTGAAAGTAATATATTCTGATCAGTTATAATTGATGCATATCTCTCATTGATATTGATTAGTGACTTCTTCAGAAGTGATTTCCGAGACTCAGAAGCTTGTTCAGATAATTAAGACTCTTGTTTATATATAGACATTCAAGTCTACTCAAATTATAGCATCTGTATTATTGTTATTATTCTTTGATACAGATGTATAAATGTAATATTTTGTACTGCTGTTCTGTATGCTCTTAAGCTTAATAAGATAATCATTTAATGTCTGAAGTTGTATGCAGAAGCCTTCATAAGTCAGGTCTTTGTCTGCACTTATGAGAACTTATAAAAGTTCAAAAGTTAATGTCTTCTTAAGCATGTTAATCTTCATTCAGTTCTTTCAAGATTAATTACCTGCTTCTAAAATCTTGATGTTGAAATTACAAATAAATGTTGTAAGAGAAGTACTTCTCTGTTAAGCACTCTGTAATCAATCTAATGCGTTCTGTTACATAGCGGTGTCTCAGAACAGAACATTGAGATGTTTGATAATATTATCAGATATATATAACACTGAATCACATGTCTTTATTCATGAATAAAACTTCTGTCTCACATGATCTTTCAATCAATCATTGATATATCAATCTTGATTAGTTAATAAACTGATGACATCTTCATCTACACTTAGTTTCATGAGCATTTTCAATCTTCATAATAAATAGAGAGTGAGATTAGAAGTATTGAAATATGTAAGAGCATTTAGACATTTCTTCAATATTTATATTATCTCTGATTAATTGATGATGAAATTATCTGTGTAGAGATTTCTAGTTGAAATAATCATTGAATTTTCTCATATTAATCTTGTTGAGTTGCATGCATATCAGAAATCTATTACTGTTGTAAGTTCAACATTGCTTAAAGTCATTGTGACACTGTATCTCTACTCATGTTCAAGAGTTGTTTCATATTATCAGTAGATATATTGTTTGTTAGATATGTGATATCTGTAAAATCAGAAGAAGTGTAATTATATGAATATCTTAAATATCTAAGATGTCAGAACTCTTAGATCTTTTACTGATATTCTTCTATTCTCTTTATAAGATCTTATTCTCTTCATGAGATGTTGTTACAGCGTCAGAGTATCTGATGAGCAAGCTTCTATTCTAGAGACTCAGTGTCTGCTTAAATAGTTATTCATTGATCTATTTCTTACGCATTGTTATGCATTTAAATATCTCAGTAAATAATCATTTCTAATAGAAAGATGATGAATTGTGAATAATCATTTCTAATGAGAAGATGATGAATGTTTTTCAAGTATAAGAGGTTTACACTGAATAGATCAGTATCATATTTATAGATCTTATATAACAAAGTGAAAAACATTAGAGAAGGAAAAAAGAGAAAGTGTGAGAATTAATGATCAGAGTGAATATTTATATGCATATATAGTGAAGCTTCAGAGTGAAAGAATGGAGATTCTGTATACATGTTAAAGCTTCGGGGCGGAAGAATAGAAATTTCATGAGTTTTTTCAGCTGAGAATCAGTGACTGAGAATCAGAGCTTTCAGCGGAATCTATGAAGTGTAATGAAATAGTCTATATAATTGATCGGGCGCAGCCCGCCACATTATATAACAAAAGTGGAAAATGTTAGAGAAGGGAAAAGAGAAAGTGCGAGAATCAGTGATCAGAGCGGATATTTATACATTTATGAGATGAAGCTTTGAGACAGGAAAATAGAAACTCTGTAAGTTTCTCAGCTGAGAATCAGCGACTAAGAATGCCAGAGAAAGAATTGATGACTGAGAATCAGAGCTTTCAGCAGAAATCTATGAAGTGTAATGAAATAATCTATCAATCAGATGTAGACTGCTACAGTAGTTCTTTCTTTTTAGAAGTGATAGAGTTGTGAGTATATAGTTTTCATTAGTCAAGAGCTGCTGTTTCAGATAATACAGAGGTTGAAGTTCAGCTCAGATAATTATAGCTAACTTATTTTACAAGATATTATCAGCTGTAGCTGCAGGGCCTTTTATTGAGAATATCTTTAATCTCTTATTCAAGTTCATTATCTTCTATAATTTCTGACAGTTGTCAGTTGAAGATCAGTTAAGAAGAGAATGAGTCAGTGATAGTACAGCAGAGCAAGCTTGTACAAAAGACCTTATAAATCTTTGATAAATTGTTAAGATAGTAGTTATAACTGTCTAGAACTTCTATCACTTTGTATTTAATATAGTGATAGTTCAGTATACAAGATGAGTGTGTGATCTCTATATTGTTAAGATTTTATTATATCAGGTCTTCTATCTTATATTACTCTGCAGAATCTTGTTAAATATTAACTTAATTCTCTTTATCTTGTTTAGTGCTTGCTATGAAGGCTTCTGCTTAATTATGAGTGTCTTAAAGCCTTATTACTATATTATCAGTGATCTGAATTAGACTGTAAGAGTTCAGTATAAACTGTGTAATCTCTAGAAGATTCAACACCTTAATATAATAACTATATATAAGAAAGAACAGACTTATATCTATTGAAACAGCATCTCAGCCATTGATGAAAATCTCTGTATGTAGAAGAAGATCATGTCAATCATCTTATAAATAATTACAGAACTTATAAAGATAATTTTTTACAGTCTGAATTATTTATTCTAATGTATTATTAGTCTCAGAGTGATAAGCAGTTGATAAACAGTATATAATCTTGAAAACTTGACAGATTCTTATTCAGAGAGTACTTATAAATTAAAAATCATCATCAGATACTATAGATCTCAGTAAGTTATATATCTGATAGAATGAGCTTTGTAAGAAAGCTTCAGTAACATGTTCAGTGTTCATCTTATTATAAGATTTTAATATTATATCTTTACTTAATTGATCAATGATGATTAGAATATTCTTATAATTCTTACTTTTAGAGAGATTAACAGTGAAGTCAATAACTACATCTCATCAAATTCTATCAGAGATGTTAAGTGATTTCAGTAGATCTTTTCTATAATTCTTTTATATGATGATAGAAGAATAACAGCTGCAGTTTCAGACAAAGCATCTGATACTAATTAAAATCTCAGGTCAGTAAAACCCTTGAGACATTATTCAATATAGTTATTCATAATCTGAATGACTAATTATATATGAATCATGCATCTCTTGTATTATTCAGATGTGTAAGAGTTCAGACTCAGAAACTCAGTGTCATTTATGAAATTACAAAGTGTTATTATCATTAATTAAGAATTCTAAGATGTCAGTTTCTATACATAGTTCTGAGGGGAATTAGAATACTTCTTAACATACTATTTCAGAGAGTGCTTAGAGAAGTATATCAGTTTGAGCTATAATATATCACAACTCATTTAGTATAGATTTAAGAGAAGTTAAGATATCAGTGATAGTTTGAAGAGAGAGTATATCAGTGACAGTTCAGAGAGTAAGTATTCTAATTGAAGAGATATATATAGTCTCATGAGTTGTCTCCCTATGATTAACTAGTATTTTCTGATTCAAGAGTCTGTGCTCTCAGTTTATTCAATAGATGTCTATTACATCAGAAGATATATCTTACTCTTATTATAAGAGAACATCTGTCATTGAGTTCTAACTGCTGAAGTGATAGTGTATTATGAAATGAAAACAGCTTAATAGTTTAGATCAGTGCATTTGCTATTCAGTAAGCTTGTAGATAATTGTAAATTACTTAAGATTCTTATAATCTGTGATTATATCAAATTTGAAGACACTTCAGAGTTTAAAGTCTTATTTCTCTAGATAGTATACTATTGTAAGAAGTTTCTTATCATAGATCTCATGATTGCACTCAGCAGAACTTAGTTTCTTAGATATAATAATGTATAATTATAAGATATCTTTATTATTATATTGTAATATAGTTATTATTATTATTATTCTTCAATTATAGATGTATGCAGTCAGAGACTATGACATCTACCTGAGAATCTTTAGTTCTCAGGGTTTTTCCTATATCTATAGAGTCAACTATTATACATTTATCAATTTCAAATATGCAAAATCAGAAAATTCCAGCCCAGAATACAAAAACTGTTTACAAATTGCAGTATTTCAACACCTTCTGATAGTTTGAAATCATTTGAAAATATTATGACAAAAGAAAAGAGAACATAGTCTTAAAGATAGACACATTAAATAGATAGAGAAAAGAACAGAAGAAAACAAGTACAGTAAAGAGAGACTATAACAAAATAAAATTATTAAAAGATGATATATAGCTGTTTTAACAGACTATATCTAGTCAATTTCCACCTCTTCATATTCAGATACTTCTGAATTCAGCCATTTTCTTGTAGCTGCTCTAGTTTCTGATAGCAAGTCTATTAAGTATTTAGTTCCTGTCTCAGTTGAGAATAAGAACCTCATATTTAATTGATTTAAATCATACTTCTTCTTTAATCTGACTCTGAGACTATTGTATAATACACAATGTATTATAATATGCTCAGGATTTTCATTCACATTGCAGAATGAGCACTCTGTTGAATCAAATCTATCATCAAATCTTTGTATATAAGATTTGAAATAACCATGTCCTAGTTTCAGCTGAATTATAGATGAGAATATTTTCTTTTTACATTTAATTGAACAAGATTTCCACTTTGGTTTTGTCTCAAATCTTGAATAATGTATACTCTTCTTTCGTTTCTGTCAGCTTTCATTTCACTTGTTTAAACAAGATTCTTTTATCTTTCTCTTTATGAAAGACCAGAACACTGTTTTTTGAATAGATCTGCTTAATTCTGAACCCTTTTTTGCAGCTGAATCAGCCAATTCATTGCTATGAATATTCATATGAGCAGGAACTCAATGCAGATGAATTATCAGTTTTGATATTCCTCTCTTTTGAATTTTCAAAATGGAGTTTAAAATCAGTTCAAGATTCATTTGATCATTATGAATCTGACTATTTCTAAGTCTTTTTAAAGCAGCTTGACTATCAGAGAATATTCATGCCTCTTTGAAATCATTTCCTCTTTTATGAGATTTTATTTCAATGAGTTTGAAAGCTTTCACTATTGCAAATATTTCAGCATCAAAGACTTCAGATTCACAGCCTAAATTCCAGAAATCTGAGATAAAATTAATATTATCTTCAGTATAAGCAATGCCTGTGCCTAATCTATTCAAATTCTCATTTTTTGAGCCATCTGAGTGAATCAGAATAGAGTCTTTTATATTAATTGTAGAGATCTTCTTCAAATGCTGTTCATATTCACTCTCTTTAGATAGTTCACTTATTTATAAGTCTATGAGAGATTTCAGCTTTTCTCTCCAGAGAGATATCTTCTCATGATCAATTTTCTCAACATTTAATGAAGAAAATTGATTCTTAATAAGTGAACATAGTCTATACAGTTGAGAGAGCATTTTCTTTAAAGTATTATTCTCATTTCAATCAAGAAATCTATTCCAATCCAGTTCATTTCCTGAGTTAACTGATGAAAATGAAGAAGAGACTCTTTCTCTGATTATATGATTTGAGCTCATCTTCATGACTCTCAGAGCATAGTTCATACAGGCCTTTTCAAATTGAATAGCAGGAGGTGGAATTGAAGCTTCAATTTCCATTGCTTTGATAGAAGATGACTTGAATGCACTCAGAATTCTTCTCAAAGCTCTGTTTTGTAGACTTTGAAAGAGTTCAGTGAAGTTTCCTTGATTGTTCCATCAAACTTGAACTTCATAATCAGCTACTGAGATAATACAGGCTATGTATAACTGTCTCATAGCCTGAAAGGATAGACCTCTCTCAGTATTTGATAGTCTGATTATACTATTCAGTAGTCTCTCTGCCTTGATGATTCTTTGTTGAATATGATATTTAAAATTCAGCTTGGAGTTTAATCATACTCCTAGTCATTTGACATTTAAACCGGGTTTAATCTCTTTATTTAAAAGAGTTAGACTTAGTTCTTTCTCATTAAATGTGGGAAAAAAGTGAATTAACTCAGTTTTATTCATATCAAATTGAATTAGATTGATATCTGCTCTAACAAAGATTTCCTTTGCTACTTTCTGAATCACTTCTAAGTTCTCTTTAATTGTCTTTGAACTGTAGAGTAGATCAATATCATCTATATAACTTGGAGATCTCACTATTTTCATCTCTCTATTCTTGAATAGATATGCAGTGTATATTGCAAATAAAACAGGTGAGATTGGAGATTCTTGTGATACTCCTATTTTTATCTCAGTTTTATCTTGTTTTCTTTCATCAAAGAATAGTTGTATAATTCTTTTAGATATGAAACAATTGACTCATTTTATTAGAGAAAGTGATAGTTTTAACATCTTCAAAGTTTGAATCATCTTAGACTTTGACACATGATCAAATGCATCTTTTATATCAATAAAAACTGCAGTTGAGACCAGGCCTTCATGCTTTGCTACTTGAACATCATGAACAACTGAGAGAACAGTAACAATTGCAGAACATTGTTTTCTATCTCTTATTTATTCATTAAATAGAAGAGAATCACTAATAGAGCTTATAAAAGATAATCTAGTAGCTATTATCTTTTCTAGAATTTTTTTCAAACAGTTCAACAGAGATATTACTCTATATGACTTAGGAATTGAAGTCTTTCTATTAGGTTTTGCAAGGATTACTCCAGTAGCTTCTCTTCAGCATTCAGAATGATAACCATTTTTTAAGAGATTGAAAAAGAGCTCAAAATATTCATTCTTTAAGTAGAAATATGTGTTTTGAATAATTGAGTGATTAATTGAATCAGGCCCTGCAGCAGTTTTAATTGAACTTGAGAATATTGCTGACTCTAGTTCATCATATGTAAGCTCAGATCATTCCCAGTTATTTTCATCAATATATTCATGAAATGACATATTCTTCTCTTCTAAATGTGATGATGAGTTTTGAAAGAGAATTCTCATAAAAGCTTGACATTTTTCCTCAAAAGAATTTGCTGTATATAATTCATTCTGAAATTCATATTCTAAGGTTGAAAGCTTTACTACACTTCTTGTTTTAGTATAGTTGAAGACTTTGAAAACTTCTTTTTCTTGTACTTCTTTAAGAAATTTGTTCCAGCAATCTGTTTTGACTTTTTTAATATCTGAAAAATATTCATTTTGAATAGCTTTGAACTCTTCATCAGATATTAAGTGATTCTTTCAATCTCTCTTAGCAGTGGCTAATTGCTTTCTTTTAGAAGTGATATTCTCATTCCATCAAGGTTTGAAATACTCAGAAGACTTTTTCTTTGAAATATTTTCTTCAATACTTGTTAGAAGAATAGATGTAATCAGCTTTGCTCTATTCTCAAGCATTTCATTTGATATATCTTGACTTTGATTTCAATAGAGCTTATTCTGGCTTTCAGATTTCAGCTGTTTTACTCTTTCTTCAACTGCTTTTCAATCAGCTTTTTCAAAGTTATACTGATTAGAGAGAAGAGGATTTTCACTTCTTTGTTTTTCACTCAGTTCAATATCAAATTGAATGATCTCATGATTCAATTCTGAGGTTTCATTTGAATCAATAAACCAGTTTATAAGTCTTTTTTCAATTAGATTTTGTGACATGAAAGTTAGATCTATAATAGATTTCTGTTTCATGCCTTTTCTAAAGAATGTTTATTGATCAGACTTGTTAACTAAATCTATTGAATGCTCAAAAGTTCATTCAATCAGTTTATATACTCTTACTGCTCTTGTGCACTCTGAGTTTTATCAGGAATGATGTGCATTGAAGTCTTCTGCAATTATAGAGTTTTTTAAGAGAGTTATATTCAAAAATCCTCTATCAATTGTTCAGGTATTGTTGTTTTCTTTCAATGATTTTTCATTATAGATATTTATAAGTTGAATAGTATCAAACTTATTATCTTTATCTATAATGTCACCCACTAGAATGTCAGAGTCAGATATGATATCAAATCTCAGATTAAATTGATATCTTGATCTTTTTCTCTCATAGATTGCTACTCTTGATTTTATCTCAGATTTTTCAGGAAGAAAGCAGTAATAGCTTGAATGAGAAATGATGTACTTTTGCTCAGTATCAAAATTTGATTCTTGAAGAAGTACAAAGTCAACTTTTTGTTTAAATGTAATCTGAAGACAAGAATAAATGCAATTTGAGTTTCTATTCACATTATTTTGAATAAATGTGATTTTTAAAGAGTTTTTAAACTTTTTTTGTTGTTTTTGTTGTACATTCATACTAAAAGAGAGTGAAGATATAGTAGAATCTAATCACTATCACCAGATAGTAGATTATAACTATTTTGAAAAGCAGGAATCTCAACTGCTTGCATTCTATCTAGTTTATTATCAGAGTCATTTCTCAATTCTCTAATCTTAACAGGTGTTTGAGAATTCAAATTCTGTTTACATTTAGCTGGAGAATTGAAGTTTGAAGACCTAGATAGTTGAGAGTTTCTTCTTTTTAAGCTTGCAGTTATGAATTTACTAGCTTGACTTTTCTCTTCAGTTTTAGATTCACTTTGAGCTTCATCTTTTTCTTCAGTTCTTCTGAGTTCTGGGAGCAAATACACATTCTTTTGAGCTAGATGCATGTTTTTCTTTGCAATTGAAGCACTTAAGTAGAGTATATTGACATATTTCACCTCTTTGGGAGCATTTTCACATTTATACTCACTAGTTTGTGATCTCTAGCACAGAATATGCATTTTGAGTCTCTGAAATAAGAGATTGCAAAGTGTCTATATCTTTGACAGTTTGAACACTGTGTTTGAGCTTTGAGATTCATTCTTGAATCTTTATATTCATGAACTCTCATTTTCAAACCTGCTACTCTTACTTCAGAGATTCTTGATTGTTCAAGTGTCTTTGTATATACTAGAACAGAGGCATTTCTTCTGCTCTGTCTGAACTCAATTGAATTAAGTCATACAGGCTCTTTTCTCAGTTGAATAGAATTGTATTCTTCTAATTCATTTTTGAGAAGCAGCATTTCTTTCTCACAGTCAAAAATTTCAACTGAAATATCATGAAGAATGAATTTGTCCCACTTTTCATCTCTTTCAGATAGAAGTGTTGTATTCAGTAGAGATTCTATTACTGATTTTCAGAGATTCTTATTTTGAATGAGAAATTCTGCACTGAATTCAGGCATTGTAGTCAAAATAATAGAGTTTTCAAAGAAAGATGACTCAATTGAAGCTATGACTGGTTTTTGAACTTTAATATCAGTCATTAACTGAGAAAAGAACTGCTGATTAATTTCATTTCTAATTCTGAAAATGAGATTTGAGTTTAGCTTGTTTTTTTGTAAGCTCTTCTGGTTTGAGACTTTGAGAATAAGTCTTCTATTTCTGAAGATTTGAAAGTTCTTCTCTTTTTGCATTTCTTTTTTTTCCTTTCTATGAACAGAGATCTGAGAAATATTCTTCTCAGTTTTCTCAGAATTTTGAGCAGATTTTGAACTAGCAGGTTTGAAGACAGCAGATTCTGCTACTTGAGCATATGTTTTCTTCTGATTTGAAGAAGAAGATGAAGAAGTAGAAGATGAAAAAGAGTCAGTGACTGTACTGAAAGATTTCAATGTTTTTTGAATTGTGTTTGAAATTCCAAGTTTGAACTTGATCACTTCTTATAGTTGTCTAGTCTGAGCATGAAGAATTAACAGAACTTCTTCATTCTTCTCACTCAGACACTGTTTTTCAAGAATTTTGCTTGCTTTTTCCAGTTTCTGTATTTCAAGAACTTGTTATTTCTCTATTTCTTTCTTCTTTCTTCTCTTTAGAATTTCAATCTCAGGAATGACATCTGGAAAAACATCTTTTTCCACATTAACTGAGTGTACTCTTGAACTCATTTTACTCACTGAATGAAAAGTTGATCAGACTGTTTCAATTGAGAGATTTATCAGTATATTTTCAAATGAAAAGTTGGTCAGACTGTTTCAATTGAGAGGTTTATTAATCTATTTTCAAATGAAAAGTTGGTCAGACTGTTTCAGTTGAGAGATTTATTAGTTTATTTTCAATTGAAAAGTTGGTCAGACTGTTTCAAAAGAAGAATGAAAGACTTTTATGTATAAAACATCTGATTTTTTTTTTTCATACTAGTTCAGTAACTAGGTTAGATTTTTGAAGAGAATCTAATAAACTAAAAGTGATTTTTAAGATAAATCAATAAAATCTTTACAAACTCTTTCTTAGGATACAGTGAGAAAAAGTATGATATCAATTGATAATAAATCAGATGATATGACAGTTTTTGAGAGAAAAACTGACAAAAAATAAGTCAATTTTTTGCACAGAAATTGATTAAAACTATTCAATTTTATTCTAAATCATTCAATTCTTCTCACACAACAAGTGTGCAACTCAAATCAGTTAATAAAGAGTGTAAAAGAGAATTAAGTATTAATAAAAGCTCTTCAGTCACTGAAAAAGTAATTCTTACTTAAAAGAATATGAAATTATGACAGAAAACAACTCTGTTTTTAATTCTTTGTAAGAATATTGTATAAAACTCAGAGAAAAACATCTTACTTTTTCAAGAGAAGTAAAAAACTATTTCTAAGATCTTTTCTTTTTGCATTAACTGCTGCAGAAGAATGAGATAGAAACTGCTAAGATATGCACTACTGTATATTCTCTATCAAGACTTTCCCTCTTCAGAGTCTTGATATTATAGAGAATATAAGTCTGTTTCTATATGATAATGTAAATATTGTCAGCGGGATGTAGAGGAACTGGTTATTTATATCTCAAAATAGAAGACTTTGTCAATGATTATATCAATATAGAGTTAATTCTTAAATTCAATAGAAATCTAGTGTTGCTGTTCTCAATCTCTTACAGAATCTATTGAATATTGAGGTATTAAAACTAGATTTAATATATCTCACTGTGCAGGGATCAAAGGCTCAGTCAGATCTTGAGATATACTGATTTTATAGTTGTTGATGTGCTGTTGACTTGTTGTTCACTGGTTATGTATTGAATGCTGTTGCCAAGGTATCTTTTTGTATCGTTCTCCTGGGGATGGGCCAGATTGAGAGGGGTAGTACAAGGGTGAGACTTGGTGTTGAAGTCTAGATACACAGGCGACGGACTGTGGAGGTTGCACTTCAGAAGAGTCTGTTGATTATGTGCTTGATATTATCGCTGAGGTATCTTTTTGTATTTTTCTGCCGGGGATGGGCCAGATTGGGAAGGGCGGTACGAGGGTGAGACTTGGCGTTGGTGTTTTGGAACATCAAAGATGGACAGGGTTTTCGCGGAGGTCGCTCCTCGGATATCTCCACAACTACAGGTCGGGGATCTTCCAAAATCGAGAAGATTGGTGCATATGGCTAGGTCACTTCACCTTACAATTTGTATGGCACTCTGGCCCGGGGTTGTGGTGTGGTAGGGGAGAACGGGGGATAATCCCACACAGGAGCTTCGAACAACGTCCGGTTCACATTTGGCTGGATAACTCCACCACCACACAGGGTATGCGGTCGGCGATGGGGTCAGAATGCTCGTATGATCGAGGGCTTTTCGATGGATCTATCGGCGGGTTCTTATTCGAAAAATCGAGCGAGTTCGTGGTGGAGCGGTTGGAGTTGATATTGTAATATAGCTTCTTCTGTGAAATAATCAGAGAAGTCAGCTTTAATAACTATCTTATAATCAGAATTAAATATTATTAGTAGAGAAATATTAATAAACATCTTCTTTATTTATATGAATGCAGCTTTAGTATCTGCTGATTATTGAAATACTAAGTTCTTCTTAGTAAGTTCTATAAGTAGTTAAGTAATATCTGAGAAGTTTCATGTAAATTATTGATAGAAGTCAATAAATTCAATGAAGCTTTATATATCTTTCATAGTATGTAAAGCTTTTTATTCAAGAATAGTAGCAACTTTCTTGAAATTCATTCAGATTTTCTTACCAGCTTCTATAATGAAATTTACATACTTTCTACTCTTGACTTTAAAATTACACTTGTTTATTTCTATCAGTAGTTCTGCTTCTTGTAATTGTTATAATACTCTTTATATATATTCTTAATATTCTTTTCTGAACTTATCAGTAAAGATGAGAATATTATTGAGATAAGTAGATATGAACTTATCAAGAAAACATTGAAGTGCTCAGTTGATATACTTTCAAAATATGCTGAGAATACTAGTCAATTTGAATGATATGACTATTTATTTAAAAAGATCATATTATGATCAGAATACTGTAAGTTATTCACCTTCTTTAATAATATAAATCTTATGAAACATGATAACAACATCTAGCTTGTAAATCATTGAGCTTGCTTAATATGTGCTGAAGTTTTATTGATAAGAGATAAGAGATAATGATCTTTCTTTATAAATCTGTTCAGTTCTTAATAGTTCACACAGAATTAAAGTTCTTTATCTGATTTCTTTATAAAGATAATAGAAGCTGCAGGAAAAGAGTGAATAATATATATAAATTTCTTATTTAACAGATCATTGAGTGTCTTTTAAAGAAGAAGAAGTTAATCTCAGAACATGTAATAAAGAGACTCTTACAGTGAGTTGAGATTCTTATTATTCTTCTTTTTCAGCTTGATGCTGAGATCTACTTCTGTGTCTTATAAGAGAAGTAGATTCATAACATTATTCTATTATCAGATATCTAGATATTCATAGTATTATTAAGAGAGTTTTGTATAAAGATCTATTATTATAACACAGAATCACTTTTCTAGAGATTTTTTAATATTAGTTAAACTGATGAAGTAGATTGTTATATAATTCTACTATCAGTAATCTTGTAAAGCATTTTATAAGTGTTAACAGAGATCTGTATCAGGTTCATAGTCTTGTAAATATCATTCTCATAAACTTGATTATTATTAGAGAATATTACAGTTTTGTTTTAAGTGTTTAATAAGATTTCTTGTTTGAATAGTCAGATAAGATCTAGTATAAGATAATAGTTAAGATTATTAACTTTATATATATAAGCATCTTCATGTTAATATTCTCTGATATTAATATTTAGTTTTATTATATAACAGATGCAAACATCTCTTAAGTTATTAAATTCTATGAGAAGTTGAGATTTCAGTAAGAGAATATACTGAAGATTACAGTGTCTTATAAATGAAGATTTAATTATTGTATAGTAATATAGACTGCTGTAGACTGACTGTGTAATCACTCTGATAGCCGAATGATTAATGCGGCCCTCTGATAGCGCCTTGGCGTGGGAAATCAAGGCATGTGAGTTCGAAACCCGCAGAGAATATATTAAATCCAGAACTCAAGCACCTCAGGTTTCTAATAAATACAAAGGTGTATAAATTACTTTAATAAATAACTCTATGTTTCTGACCTGGGAAGTTATTATTGCATGTATCTAATTGTCACTTCTTTGTATTTTCCTACATTCTTGTTATCTTAGCGTGGTCTCAACACCTGTATTTTCTTGTAAGAATAAGTGCTCACAGGCAATTATTCAGGTTTTTGCAGCTTGATATGATATATACTGATAGCTACTAGAAGTATTCATGATAGAAAGATAAATATAGAGATTAAATGTATAATATTATTTAAGCTAAGTTATAAATAGTATTTGTAAACTTCAGTCAATATAGTTGTGTGTAGTCAAGAGCTGCTAACTCTACTAGTTACATAAAAGATAGAAATAGAAATAAAGAATCTATAAGAAGTGAGATTACTTATATATCTTTCTCTCTCTAAGACTTTGTCTGTGAAGTCTTTCACTGAGTGATTTCATAGAATCAGACTCAGCACTGCTGTGATACTCACTAAAAACTCTTTATATCTATAAAAAATCTCAGTGAGAAAAAATCTCATATTATTATAAAGAGAAAAGAGTCTGTCACTCAGTTTCTTATTCTATAAGATTCTTTATAGTCTGTAGATCTGTATTTAACTATTATACAGATTCATCTTACATTTTTTATATAGAAGAGTTCTGATTAACTCTCAATTATTTCTGTAAGATTCTAATGTGACTGTTATATAGATTCATTCTGCAGATGAATTTCTTTCTGTAAAATTATTCTTATTAAAGAGAAGTATTTATAAGATAATCTTTTACTTATTCTTATGAATTATTATTCTTTAACACTGTAGAGTTGTAAGAAATCTTTCATTCTTTCAATAATTCTGTTGAATTGTAGAATTAAGATATTTATAGTCTATAATCACTCTTTATAGTTATATAGAAAGATTCAGATCTGAGATTTATAATTACTCTTTATTTACTAGAGTGATCTGACTATTTCATAAGATTATTCAAAGTGTAAACAAATCTCTCTAGAGTAGTAAAAATATCTCAGATCTGTCTATAAAATCTTATCTTCTTTTCTCTTTTTCTGTAATAACTTTTATTTTTATAAACTGTGAGTATTCTCATTCATCTGTGAAGTGTTTTCATTCAGATAATAAAGACAGAGTATTTCTAATAATATCTATATATTAATTTCAGAACTTGTCAAGAATAAAAAAAATTTTCATTTCAATATCTTTATAAATAATATCTGACTATTACTGAGCTTTTTATCAGTATTTCTGTAACACTTCTAATCACTTTCTAGTGACTAATGATGTAGAAATATTATCACTTATAATAGTATCTTCATCTCTCTCAGTCTTATTACTGTATCTAATCTTTGAGTCAGTGACTAACTTTATATCTGTCTCAGATCAGTCTCTGACTTTTAACAGTATAGTCTCACTCTTTGCTGTAAGTCATCTTATAAGTGATTTCTTACAGACTCTAGCTAATAGTTTCTATAAAGCATTTAATGCTGTCAGCACTTTCTACAGCTCTGTAAGTCTATAATCACTCTCTCTCTACTCACACAATCTCTGATTAGATATATGTAAATATGTCTAGATTCTCTATCAATGATTCTCACACTGCAGTACATTTTTACAATTCTGATATTAATAGAAGATGAGTCTCTAAGTATCTGTAAAATTCAGGTAATTAACACAATGTGAATGCTATAAATTTGTAATAAAAGTTAATCTGAATAGATGAGCTCTCTCTCTGTATCTTAATTGTTTCTGAGCTAAATACTTCAGTATAACTGAGAAAGTAGATTTAGCTTTATAAGAGATATCTAATAATATATACAGATAATCAGCTTTTAAGACTTTGCTACAACTGTATATATTCTGATATCTAACTTTCTTAAAGTCCGTGTATTTTCAGCAGACTTTATATTAAATATAATAATTATCTGTACTGTAGATATAATACTCTCTGCTTCTTCAAAGGGAGAAATTAATAGTTATAAGAAGATTAAGTATTATAAGTAATAAAATTATAAGTATGAATTTTCTTTATTTTTCTTTTATTAATTACTAAATTATACTTATAATTATATTTATTTTCTTTATTTTTTAGCTTTATCAAGAATATGATTTCTTCTTCTCTTTATATATACTGTGACCTTGTAAGAAGTCTATGCTGAATAGACTAGTATGATATATAGATCTTATAATACAAAAGTGAAAAATACTAGAGAAGAAAGAAAGAGAAAGTGTAGAAATCAGTGATCAGAGTAAATATTTATACATGTACATAGTGAAGCTTTAGAGTGAAAGAATAGAAATTTCATGAGTTTTTCAGCTGAGAATTGATAACTGAGAATTGAAGCTTTCAGCGGAATCTGTGAAGTGAAATGAAATAGTATATATAATTGATCAGACGCAGCCTGTCACATTAGCCTCTCTTTTCCAGAAGTGATATAGAGTTATAAACACATAGTTCTCATCAGTCGAGAGCTGCTATCTTGAATAATATGAAGCTCAGAGTTCAAGTCAGACAATCATAGCTCACTCATTTCACAAGATATTATCAGCTGCGGCTGCAGAGTCTCTTATTAAGAATATCTTCAATTTCTTATTCAAGTTCATTATCTTCTTCTATGATCCCTGACAGCTGTCAGTCAGAAGTCAGTTGAGAAGAAAACAGATCAGTGATAGCACAGTGAAGTAAGCTTATATGAAAGACATTATGAATTTCTGATAATGTGTTGAGATAATAGTTATAACTCTCTAGAACTTCTATCACTTTATACTTTATATAACAGTAATTCAGTGTGTGAGATGAGTATATAATCTGTATATTCTTAAGATTTAATCATATCAGATCTTCTATCTTATATTACTCAGTGAGATCTTAGTGATCATTGATTCAATTCTTTTAATCTTGTTTAGTACTTATTATGAAGACTTCTACTCAGTTACAGATATCTTGAAGCTTTATTACTATACTATCAGTGATATAAATCAGACTGTAGAGGTTCAGTATGAACTGTGTAATCTCTAGAAGATTCAACACTTTTATATGATAATCATATATAAGAAAGAATAGGCTTATGTCTGTTGAGACAGTATCTCAGTCATTGATAGTGATCTCTGTGTGTAGAAGAAGATTATCTTAATTATCTTATAAGTAATTACAGAACTTATAAAGATAATTCTTTACAGTCTGAATTATCTGTACTGATGCATTATCAGTCTCAGAGTGATAGATAGTTGATAAACAGTGTATAATCTTGAGAACTTGACAGATTCTTATTCAGAGAGTGCTTATGAATTGACAGCTCTGATCTGATACTATAAATCTCAGCAATTCATATATCTGATAGAACAGGCTCTGTAGCAAGACTTCAGTGACATGTGATTGCAGATGACAAGCGCTCCACCACGAACTCGCTCAATTTTTCGAATAAGAACCCGCCGATAGATCCATCGAAAAGCCCTCGATCATACGAGCATTGTGACCCCATCGCCGACCGCATACCCCGTGTGGTGGTGGAGTTATCCAGTCAAATGTGAACCAGACATTGTTTGAAACTCCTGTGTGGGATTATCCCCCGTTCACCCCCATCACACCACAACCCCGGGCCAAAGTGCCATACAAATTGTAAGATGAAGAGACCTAGTCATATGCATGAATCTTCTTGATTTTGAAAGATCTTCAATCTGTAATTGTGGAGATATCTGAGAAGCAACTTTCATGAAAACCATGTCTATCTTTGATGTTTCAAAACATCAACATCAAGTCTTACCTACATATCATCCTTTTCAATCTGGCTCATCTTCAGCAGAAAAATACAAAAAGATATCTCAGTAATAGTATCAAGCATATAATTAACAGACACATCTGAAGTGTATTCTCTGTGAAAAACTCTCTCTGTCTTTGATGTATCAAGACATCAATAACAAGTTTCACTCTTGTATCACTTCTTCTGATCTGGCCCATCTCTGACAGAAAAATACAAAGAAATATCTTGACATCTGTACTTGATACATAATCAGCAGATATAATAACTATAAAATCAGTATATCTCAAGATCTGACTGAGCCTTTAATCTCTGCACAGTGAGATATATTAAATCTAGTTTTAATATCTCAATATTCAATAGATTCTGCAAGAGATTGAGAACAGTAACACTAGATTTCTATGAAATTTGAGAATTAACTCTATATTAATATAATCATTGACAAAGTCTTCTATTTTGAGATATAAATAACCAGTTTCTTTATATTCTACTGACAATATTTACATTATTATATAGAAACAGACTTATATTCTCTATAATATCAAGACTCTGAAGAGAGAAAGTCTTGATAGAGAGTATACAGAAGTATATATCTTAACAGTTTCTATTTCATTCTTCTGCAGCAGTTAATACAAAAAAAAAGATCTTA
Organism: Blastomyces gilchristii SLH14081; assembly: GCF_000003855.2. Taxonomy (NCBI): domain Eukaryota; kingdom Fungi; phylum Ascomycota; class Eurotiomycetes; order Onygenales; family Ajellomycetaceae; genus Blastomyces; species Blastomyces gilchristii. Next base: position 573,711 of record NW_003101675.1, on the reverse strand, counting down.
GAAATAGTTTTTTACTTCTCTTGAAAAAGTAAGATATTTTTCTCTGAATTTTATACAATATTGTTACAAAGAATTAAAAACAGAGTTGTTTTCTGTTATAATTTTATATTCTTTTAAGTCAGATTTACTTTTTTAGTGACTGAAGAGCTTTCATTAATACTTAATTCTTTTTTATACTCTTTATTAACTGATTCAAGTTGCACACTTGTTGTGTGAGAAGAATTGAATAATTTAGAATAAAATTGAATAGTGTTAATCAATATCTCTGTAAAAAATGAATTTATTTTTTATCAGTTTTTATCTCAAAAACTGTTATATTATCTGATTTATTATTAATTGATATTCTACTTTTTCTTACTGTATTCTAAGAAAGAGATTGTAAAGATTTTATTGATTTATCTTAAAAATTAATTTTAGTTTATTAGATTTTCTTCAACAATCTAACCTAGTTACTGAACTAGTGTAAAAAAAAATCAGATATTTTATATACAAGAGTCTTTTATTCTTCTTTTAAAACAGTCTGATCGACTTTTCAATTGAAAACAGACTTAGAAATCTCTTAATTGAAACAGTCTGATCAACTTTTCAAAAGAGTTTAATAAATATCTCAATTAAAACAGTCTGATCAACTTTTCATTAAGTGAGAATAATGAGTTCAAAAATACTCTCAGTTGATGTGAAAAAAGATGCTTGCTCAAATACTATTTCTGAGATTGAAATTCTGAAGAGAAGAAAGAAAGAAGAAATAGAGAAATAACAAGTTCTTAAAATATAGAAACTTAAAAAAGTAAGCAAGATTCTTGAAAAGCAGTATCTGAGTGAGATGAATGAAGACATTCTGTTAATTCTTTATACTCAGGCTAGATAACTACAGGAGATGATTAAGTTCAAACTTGGAATTTTAAACACAGTTTAAAAATCATTGAAAATTTCTAGTATAATCACTGACTCTTCATCTTGCTCTTCTTCTTCTTTTTTTTCTACTTCTTCTTCTTCTTTGAATCAGAAGAAAATATATGCTTAAGCAGCTGAATTTACTGTCTCTAAACCTGCTGTCTCAAAATCTGCTCAAAATCCTGAGAAAACTGAGAAGAATACTGCTCATGCTTCTATTCATAGAAAAGTGAAGAAAAAAATGTAAAAAGAGAAAAACTTTTAAATCTCCAGAAATAGAAGACTTATTCTTAAAGTCTCAAATCAGAATATTCCACAAAGAAACAAGCTAAGGTGAAATTTTATTTTCAGAATCAGAAATGAAATTAATCAGCAGTTCTTTTCACAGTTAATGACTGATATTGAAGTTCAAAAACCAGTTATAGCTTTAATTGAGTCATTCTTCTTTGAAAACTTCATTATTCTGACTATAATATCTGAATTTAGTGCAGAATTTCTTATTCAGAATGAGAATCTCTGAAAATCAGCAGTAGAATCTTTATTAAATATAATGATTCTATCTAAGAGAGATGAAAAGTGAGACAAATTCATTCTTTACAATATTTCAGTTGAAATTTTTGACTGTGAAGAAGAAATACTACTTCTGAAAATTGAATTAGAAGAATACAATTCTATTCAACTGAGAAAAGAGCCTGTATGATTAAATTCAATTGAATTCAGATAAAGCAGAAGAAATATCTCTGTTCTAGTATATATAAAGATACTTGAACAGTCAAAGATCTCTGAAGTAAGAGTAGCAGGTGTGAAAATGACAGTTCATGAATACAAAGACTCAAGAATGAATCTCAAAGCTTAAACACAGTGTTTAAACTATCAAAGATATGAATACTTTATAATTTCTTATTTTAGAGACTCAAAATGTGCATTCTGTGCCAGAGATCATAAAACTAGTGAGTATAAATATGAAATATGCTTAAAAAGAGATAAAATATATCAATACACTCTGCTTAAGTGTTCTAATTGCAAAGAAAAACATGCATCTAGCTCAAAAGAATGTATGTTTACTTCAAGAACTCAAAAGAACTGAAGAAAAGATGAAGCTCAAAGTAAATCTAGAACTGAAGAGAATAGTCAAGTCAGTAAACTCATAACTGCAAGCTTAAAAAGAAGAAACTCTCAACTATCTAAATCTTCAAACTTCAATTCTTCAGTTAAATGTAAATAGAATTTGAATCCTTAAACTTCTGTTAAGATTAGAGAATTGAGAAATGACTCTGATGATAAACTAGATATAATTCAAGCAGTTGAGATTTCTACTTTTCAGAATAGTTATAATCTACTATCTAATGATAGTAATTAGATTCTACTCTACTCTCTTTTAGTATGAATATACAATAAAAACAACAAAAAAAGTCTAAAAACTCTTCAAAAATCACATTTATTCAAAATAATGTGAATAGAAACTCAAATTGTCTTTATTCTTGTCTTCAAATTGTATTTAAATAAAAAGTTAATTTTATACTGCTTCAGAAGCCAAATTTTGATGCTGAGCAAAAATATGTTATTTCTTATTCAAGCTACTACTGCTTTCTATCTCAAATATCTGAGATAAAGTCAAGAGTAGTGATCTATGAAAGAAAGAGATCAAGATATCAATTTAATCTAAGATTTAATATCATGTCTGACCCTGATATTCTGATGAGTGATATTATAGATAAAGAGAATGAGTTTAATACTATACAGCTCATAAATATCTATAATGAAAAGTCATTGAAGAAAAATAACAATATCTGAACAATTAATAGAGGATTTCTAAACATAACTTTATTAAGAAACTCTATAATTGTAGAAGATTACAATGCACATTATCTCTGATGAAATTCAGAGTATAAAAGAGCAGTAAGAGTTGATAATCTGATTGAATGAATCTCTGAGTATTCAATAGCTTTAATGAACAAGTCTGATTAATAAACATTCTTTAAAAAAGATATGAAACAGAAATCTATTATAGATCTGATCTTCATGTTATAAAATCTAATAAAAAAAAAGACTTGTAAACTGATTTATTAATTTAAATAAGATATCAAGATCAGATCATGAGATTATTCAATTTAATATTTCACTGAGTGAGAAATAAATGAGTGAAAATCCTCTTCTCTCTAATTAGTTTAACTTTGAAAAAGCTGATTGAAAGGCAGTTGAAGAAAGCATAAAACTGTTAAAATCTAAAAGACAGAGTGAGCTATATTGAAATCCTGGTCAAGACATCTCAAATGAAATGATTGAGAATAGAGTGAAGCTCATTACATCTATTATTCTAATAAGTGTTAAAGATAATATTTCAAAGAGAAAATCTTCTGAGTATTCAAAACCTTGATAGAATGAGAATATCACATCTAAAAGAAAATAATTAGCTACTGCTAGAAGAGATTAAAAGAATGATGTAATTTCTGATAAAAAGTTCAAAGCTGTCAGAAATGAATATTTTTCAGCTATTAACAGAGCTAAAACAGACTGCTGAAATAAATTTCTTAAAGAAGTATAAGAAAAGAAAGTTTTTAAAGCTTTTAACTATACTAAAACAAGAAGTGTAGCAAAACTTCCAGTCTTAGAATATAAGTTTCAGAATGAATTATATACAGCAAACTCTTTTGAGAAAAAATGTCAAGCTTTTATAAGAACTCTCTTTCAAAACTCATCAGATTCAGATTCAGAGAAAGAGAATATATCACTTCTTAACTATATTAATAAAAATGACTGAGAATGGCCTGATCTTATATAAGATGAATTAGAGTCAGCTATCTTCTCAAGTTCAGTTAGAACTGTGACAGAGCCTGATTTAATTAATCACTTTATTATTCAAAATACATACTTCTACTTAAAGAATGAGTATTTTGAGCTGTTTTTCAATCTCTTGAAAAATGAATATTATTCTGAATACTGAAGAGAAGCTACTGAAGTGATTCTTGTAAAATCTAATAGAAAAAGTTCAATTTCTAAGTCATATAGAGTAATATCTCTATTGAAGTATCTAGAAAAGGTTTTAGAAAAGATAGTAGTTACTCAACTATCTTTTATAAGCTCTATTAGTAATTCTCTTTTATTCAGTGAATAAATGAGAGATAGAAAACAATATTCTGCAATTGACACTGTTCTCTCAGTTATTCATGATATTTAAATAGCAAAGTATAAAGATCTGGTCTCAACTGCAGTTTTTGTTAATATAAAAAAAGCATTTAATCTTGTTTCAAAGTCAAAGTTAATTCAGACTTTGAAGATATTAAAACTGTTATTTTCTTTAATAAAATGACTTTACTGTTTTATATCTAAAATAATCATACAACTTTTCTTTGATGAAATGAAATAAAACAAGACTGAGATAAAAATAGAAGTACTGTAAGAATGTTCAATCTCACTCATTTTATTTACAATATACACTGTATATCTATTCAAAAATAGAAATATGAGAATAGTGTAATCTCTGAGTTATATGAATAATAATGATCTAGTCTACAGCTTAAAAACTATCAAAGAGAATTCAAAAGTGATTGAAAAAGCTGCAAAGAAAATCTTTGTTAGAGCAGATATCAATCAAATTCAATTTAATATCAGTACAACTGAGTTAATTCATTTCTTTTCTAGATTCAATGAGAAAGAACTATCTCTATCTCTTTTAAATAGACAGATTAAACTCAGTGTAAATATCAAATGATTAGAAGTATGATTAAATTTCAAGTTGAATTTTAAATATCACATTTAACAAAGAACTGTCAAGGCAGAAAGACTATTAAACAACATAATCAGACTATTAAATACAGAGAGAGGTCTATTCTTCCAGACTATGAGACAGTTATATATAGCCTGTATTACCTCAGTAGCTGATTATGAAGTTCAAGTTTAATGAAATAATCAAGAGAATTTCACTGAACTCTTTCAAAGTCTGTAAAACAGAGCTTTCAGAAGAATTCTTAAATTATTCAAATTATCTTCTATTAAAGTAATGAAAATTGAAGCTTCAATTCTTTCTTCTGTTATTAGATTTGAAAAGACCTGTATGAACTATGCTCTGAGAGTTATAAAGATGAGCTTAAATCATATAATCAGAGAAAGAGTCTCTTCTTCATTTTCTTCAATTAACTCTGAAAATGAACTGAATTGAAATAGATTTCTTGATTGAAATAAAAATAATTCTTCAAAGAAAATGTCTTCTCAACTGTATAGACTATACTCACTGATTAAAAATGTATTTTCTTCTTTAAATATTGAAACAGTTGATCATAAGAAGATATCTCTCTGAAGAGAAAAGCTTGAATCTCTTATAGACCCATAGATAAGTGAACTATCTAAGAAGAAAGAATATGAACAGTATTTGAAGAGAATTTCTACAAACAATATAAAAGACTCTATTCTGATTTATTCAGATGACTTCAAAAATGAGAATTTAAATAGATTAGACACAGACATTGCTTATACTGAAGATAATATCAATTTTATCTCAGATTTCTGAAATTTAGACTCTGAATCTGAAGTCTTTGATGCTGAACTATTTATAATAGTAAAAGCTTTCAAACTCATTGAAATAAAATCTCATAAAAGAGGAAATAGTTTAAAAGAGACATGAATATTCTCTGATAGTCAAGCTGCTTTAAAAAGACTTAGAAATAGTCAGATTTATAATAATCAAATGAATCTTGAACTGATCTTAAACTCTGTTTTAAAAATTCAAAAGAGAAGAATATCAAAGCTAATAATTCATCTACACTAAGTTCCTACTCATATAAATATTCATGACAATGAAATGACTGATTCAGCTGTAAAAAAGAGTTCAGAATTAAGCAGATCTATTCAAAAAATTATGTTCTGGTCTTTTATAAAGAGAAAAATAAAAGAATCTTGTTTAGACAAGTGAAATGAAAGCTGGCAGAAATAAAAGAAGAGTATACATTATTCAAGATTTGAAACAAAATCTAAGTGAAAATCCTGTTCAATTAAATGTAAAAAGAAAATATTCTCATCTATAATACAGCTGAAACTAGAATATGGCTATTTCAAATCTTATATACAAAGATTTGATGATAGATTTGATTCAATAGAATGCTCATTCTGCAATGCAAATGAGAATTCTGAGTATATTGTAATGCACTGTACATTATACAATAGTCTCAGAGTCAGATTGAAAGAGAAGTATGATCTAAATTAATTAAATATAAGATTCTTATTCTCAACTGAGACAGGAATTAAATACTTAATAGACTTTCTATTAGAAACTCAAGCAGCTACAAGAAAATGACTGAATTCAGAAATATCTGAATATGAAGAGAAGGAAATCAATCAGATATAGTCTGTTAAAACAACTATATACTATCTTTTAATAATTTGTTTTATTACAGTCTCTCTTTACTTTATCTTTTTCTTTCAATTCTTTTCTATCTATCTATTTAATGTGTCTATCTTTAAGACTGTGTTCTCTTTTCTTTTGTCATGATATTGTCAAATGGTTTCAAAGTATCAGAAGATGTTAAAATACTGCAATTTGTAAACAGTTTTTGTATTCTGGACTGGAATTTTCTGATTTTGCATATCTGACATTGGTGAATGTATAATAGTTAACTTTACAGATATAGGAAAAACCCTGAGAACTAAAAGTTCTCAGGTAGATGTCATAGTCTCTGACTGCATACATCTATAATTGAAGAATAATAATAATAATAATAATACACTCAGTCATTCTGATTATAATTGACAAAGTATCACAGATACTGTTTTAACATATATATTAGATATTCTATCTGATTATCTGTCTGTTAATGAAAAGTTATACTTAGATCTCATAAGATCTTTAATATAGTTACCAGATTAGATTAGAACTTTTTTATAAAGATTAATTCTCTATCTTAGACAATATTTATAAGTAATTCATATAATCAGATTATATCACAGATAATGATATAAGTTAAATTCTTTCACTATAAGTTCTTATAAGTGAGTATAAAGTCTATTATTTTAATGAAGTAATCTATTATCATCAGCACACTGTCAAAGCAGCTATTATATATATTCTTACTTTTAGAGAGACTTATAAGAGTATTTATTTTTAACTATTCTCAAGATTTTTATAAGATGAGTAGAGAAGTAAGTTCTTTATATAATCTGAACTATACTACTTATACACTCTGATAAATAGTATAAGAATTCACTATCTTCTTTAAAAGTTCTTATATCTTCAGTCAGAAGTATTTTCTTATAAGTAACTTACTAATTATTATATCTGTAACATGACCTGCTAGAGAAGAGTTATAATATCTTTTAATAAGTTCTATATATAGAAACTTATTCATAGATATATAAATTCAGTTATCTCTTTATAAGAGAGTATTTAAGTCTTTTTAATTCTTTATTTCTATAGAATTAATTCCTGATGTAAGCAGGTTCTGAATATACTGAGTATATTTATCCTTCAGTTGCAGTTCTGATAATCTGAACAGAAGATTTTATAAAGACTTATACTCTGTTTTCTCTTATATTAGATTTTTTACAGTACTTTTTAATACTTATAAACTCTTCAGATTATAGATACTCTCTCTAAGAATCTTTACAGAGATTCTCAGAGTGTTAACTCTCAGTGTTATAAGAAGTAGTTATACAGACTTTTTGTCTCTCTTTCTTCTCTTCTCTTATAAAGAAATAAAAGACTCTTCAGTTAATCTCTTTACAATACTTAGTCTGAGTATCTTATAAAGCTTTTCTCTTTTCTCTAGTCTCTCTGTATCTGTTATTCTGATCTTCTTAATATAGTCAGATCTGTAAGAGAGTCTATTTACTGAGTTCTTAGTTTTCTTAATATACTCTATATTGAATCAGAACTCACTCAGTTTCTGAGCTTAGTAAATCTACTACTGTAAGAGTCTCTTGATTAAAGTATACTATTATAAGCTATTATAATCAGTTCTAATAGTAATTACTATTATAAGACTCTTAAAATAGTGATATTAGTAATAAAAGAATTTCACTATTATAAGAAGCTTCTGATTATAAATATTATAGTTAATCTCTATGAGTTGTATCTTCTATGAGAAAAAAACTACTGAAACTCAGTTCTCTTTTAACTGTAGTTATAAGACTATTTCTGAAATTATAAAGAAGAAGATATCTATCTTTAATCTGATTAAAAGTAAGAGATTAAAGTATAACAGTATAACTATATCTTTAAATATCTGTTTTAATCTTATAAAGAATTCATAAGTGTCTGAGATAAGAAAGTTCTTACAGCTCTTTCTTCTTAATAATCTTTTCATTCTTTATTTATAGAATCACTTCTTCTTATTTTCACTCTTCATTATATTTATAAGAGTTAAGAAGATTCTTATAAATATAAAGATAAACAATCTATAGAAATTCACAAAGCTCAGAAAGATATACATCTTATAAATACTAGTTAACTCTGATTATAATAGAATAGTTCTCATCTGTAAAGATTTCATCTGATTATTATATATAGTAATTATTTATTCTAGAAAATTAATCTGATAAACGCTTAAGTGATACTTTACAAGCTTAATATACAGTTCTGTCTCATCTAAGATCTTTAATACAGTTTGTATATACTCAGTGCATTCTTTCTTCTTTATAGAGTACATCATCCCATTATTCAGATATATTATTATAAAGATATTCAGATATATATAAAGTATTTTATTAATAAAAGACTGAAATACTATAGAGATATTAATTAAACTAAAAGACAATGCTAAATATTTAAATAATCTCAGTGTGATTTTAAAGACAGTCTTTTATTCATTCTCAGATTATATTCACAGCTATATATATGTATTAATTGTATTCAGGTATATGAATATAACAGCTTTTATGAGATAATTAATTATATTCTCAATTAGAGATAGAGAATAGTGACACTTTATAGTCTTGAAGTTCAGATTGTGATAGTTTATATATAATGTGAGATCTTTATTCTTTTTCTTTATAAATATTACAGAGACTTCTGTGAAGATCTGTGAAGATTAAATAAAGTTATTCTTCAGATTCTTCTTTACATAAGTCTGCAAACCTTCTGTCTTATAATGAAAGAGCTTATAGCTTAATTCTCAGAAGAGTGTCTATTCTGCTATTAAATCTATTATCAGATTCTTCTTATAATAAGATAACAGCTCAGCTGTCTTAGCTGAACTGAATGTTTCTGTGAGATTTTGATATTTCTGTGATATCTGAAGCTTAGTTTTCATAACTATAAAGTTATTATATAAATAAGCTTATCTTCTCTAATTAACTCTACAGTATTAACTGATTCTATCTTTATAAGTAAGTTTACTAACACTGATTAGAAGTATACATCTGACTTGTGAGTAGTTATATATAAATTATATCTGTAAAGTTATATAAGTCTTAAGTATATATTATCTATAATATCTATAATAATTATAGTTTCAGTAAATCTTCTTCGAGTTCAGTTCTGAAGAGATCTTGTAATTCAAAAATGTAGCGGGCTGCGCCCGATCAATCATATAGACTATTCTGTTACACTTCACAGATTTCAACCGCTCCATTCTGGAACACGTACGCCCCGATTCTCGGCCATTCTCAATCACTGATCCTCGGCCGCCACAAACGCGTATAGATTCTTCCACTCCGAAGCTCCATCACATACATCATCACATACATGTATAAATATTCACTTCAATCACTGATTCTCACACTTTCTCTTTCTTTTCCTTCTCTAATATTTTTCTCTTTGTTATATAAGATCTCTAATATTATACTGATCTATTCAGTGTAGGCCTCTTATACTAGAAAAACATTCATCATCTTCTCATTAGAAATAATTATTCATTGAGAGATATCTGAACATATAACAACATGTAAGAAAGAGAAATAATCAGTTAAAGTGAATACTGAGTTCTCAGATAAAAGCTTGCTTATCAGTCACTCTGGCCCTGTAATAAGATCTTACAAAGAGAATATCAGTAAAAGACCTGAGAGTTCTGACACTCAGATGTATAAGATATTCATATGATTACACTTCTTCAGATTTCACAGATATCACACATCTGACAAAATAATATAACCATGTCTAATGATAATATAAAACTCTCAAACGCGAGCATAGACGCGATGCCACAATGACTTCAAGCAATGTTGAAATTACAATAACAATAAATAGCTGATATGCATGCAACTCAATAACTTCAATACAAAGAGATTCAATAATTAACTCATGCAATTTCAACACCTACAGAATCAAATACAAAAGTGCTGAAGAAATGCTTAGATATCTCTGTATATTTCAATACTTTCAATCTCACTCTCTACTCATCATGAAGAATGAAAATGCTTATAAAACTGAGTGTAGATGAAGATGTCATTGATTCATTAATCAATCAAGATTGATATATCAATGAACAATTGAAGAATTATGTGAAATAGAAGTTTCATTCATGAATGAAAGCATGTGAACCAGTGTTGCAAATGCCTGATAATATTATCAAATATCTTGATATTCTGTTCTAAGACACTGTCATGAAACAGAAAGTGTTAGATTGATTACAGAGTATCTGACAGAGAAACACTTCTCTTATAATATTCATTTCTGACTCTGACATCAAGATTCTAGAAGCAGGTGATCAATCTTGAGAGAATTGAATGAAGATTAGTATGCTCAAGAAGACATAAACTTTCAAACTCTTACAGACTCTTGTAAGTGTAGATGAAGACCAGACTTATGAAGATTTCTGCACACAGCTCTGAACATTGAATGACTATCTTATCAAGCTCACAAGTATACAGAACAGTGATAGAAGATGTTACATCTCAGTGACTCATACATCTGAATCAAAGAGAAGTAGCAGCAATGATGCAGATGCTATGAACTGAATAAACTTAAATGTCTATACATAAGCAAGAGTTTTCACTGTTTGAACAGACTTCTGAGTTCCTGAGATCACTTCTGAAGAAGTCATCAATCAACATCAATATGAAGTATACATCAACTGTAACTGATTAGAACACATCACTTTCAACTGCTGATCAACCTATGTGTCTTCACACTTAAGAGAAAGATCAGTGCCTTCTCATTCAAAGAATGAATTAACATCTGTTCATATCAATCATGTTACATTAGAGGAAGATTCAGAAGATAACTATAAGAATATCTCAATGAAACAGGAAAAAGATTAGCTTCTGTTCAAATTTATAAACAGAAGCTTGAAGAGATTGAATGATAACAATTTAAAGAGAAAATGACAATGAATGCAATTCTTGTATCTACTGTGATTAATAATATATATAATATAAAAGTTATGATAGACAGCAGACTATGTTAGACTGACCGCCGGGACCATGAATTTCCCGTTTGGTCCCATTTGGTCTGGTCCCATACATTTCTTGGCGTGAATCCCGCTGGGACTGGCTATCAAAAAAACATGTAAAGTGACTATATATCAGATCTTAAAATGGAACCATGACTTGAAAAAAATGAGAAAGTGGTTCCATTTGGTCCCATTTAGTTCCATTCTTGGCATAAAGTTACTATTTTTAGACATTTTAAGGTTTTTTTTAGACTATTTTTAATTTTTTAAAAAGTATCGCTTTTTGGTAATGCTCAAATGAGATTTAAAGTCATTTAAAGTAATAAAAATAATTTAAATTGAGAAGTGGAAATCATGGTCTCATTTGGAAAATGTGACAAGAGTAGACAGTAAGTCTCACTGAGACAGTATGGAACTACTATCTAATGTTAAAACCATGTAATGGGATCAGTTGAATTGGTAATGGGACTATCAAAAAATCTGGTCCTGGTCCCAGACACGGTCACACGGTCAGTCTAGACTATGTTACTATGCAATGATAAAATCTTCAGTTATAAGATATTATAATATTCAGTATATTCTCTTATTAAAACTTCAACTTCTCACAGAATTCAACAATTTAAAAGATGTTTGTTTGTACTCATTACATAATAAAACTAAACATAGATATTAGAGAATATCAGTGTGAAGACATCTATATATATAAAGTTAATAATCTTGATTATGATCTGATGTTAGAACTTGCCTGACTATCTGAACAAGGCATCTTATTAAATACTTAAAACAGAAGTTTAATATTCTCTAATAATAATAGAATTCATGAAGATAATATTTATAAGACTATGAATCTGACACAGATCTCTGTCAATGCTTATGAAATACTCTGAAAAAAAAGTCATTAAAATCACTGACAGAGTTACTGATAAAGTCACTAATAACAGAACTATATATCAATCTATTCTGCCAGTCTGATCAATATCAAGAAAGCTCTAGAAAAGTTATTCTAAACTATAATAACAGATTCTCACACAAAACTCTCTTAATAATATCATGAATATCTAGATATCTTCTGATAAGATAATATTATGAATATATCTTCTTGACAAGACTCAGAAGTGAATTGCAGTATCAAGTTAGAAAAGAAGAATGATGAGAACTCTGAGTCATTATAAGACCCTCTTTAAAATATGTCTTGAGATGAACTTCTTCTTCTTCAGAAGACACTCTGTGATCTGTTAGATAAGAAATTCGTATATATTAGTAACTCTTCTACTGCAGCTTCTATTCTCTTTGCAAAGAAGTCAGATAAAGAACTTCAATTCTGTGTTAACTACTGAGATCTGAACAGACTGATAAAGAAAGATCAATATTTCTTATCTCTTATCAATGAAACTCTAGCACAGATTGAGTAAGCTCAATGATTTACAAAGCTAGATATCATCACTGTATTTCATAAGATTTGTATCACTGAAGAAGATGAATGACTTACAGCATTCTGAACATGTTATGACCTCTTTAAATGAATAGTCACACTCTTTGAACTGACTAATAGCTTTACTACATTTCAGAAGTATATTAACTGAGCACTCTGAGATTTTCTTAATAAGTTTGTATCTGCTTATCTAGATGATATTCTCATCTTTATCAATGAATTCAGAAAAGAGTATTAAGAGCATGTACAAAGAGTATTACAATAATTACAAGAAGCAGAACTATCAATCAATATTAATAAGTATGATTTTGAAGTTAAGAGTTCTAAATACTTAGATTTTATCATAGAAGCTGATAAGAGAATTTGAATGAATTCTGAGAAGATCTCTATCATTCTCAAATGAGAAGCTTCATATACTATAAAGAATATATGACACTTCATTGAATTTGCTAACTTCTATTAGTGATTTATATAAAACTTCTCAGATATCACAAGATCACTTACAGATCTCACTAAGAAAGACTCAGTATTTCAATGATTAGCAGACACTGAAGCTGCATTTACACAGATAAAGAAGAGGTTCATTAATACCTCTCTGCTAATAATATTCAATTCTGATTGTAAGATAGTTATTGAGGCTGATTTCTCTGACTATATAATAGAAGAAGTGATATTGTAATATGATAATAAAAATATTCTATAATCATGTGTCTTTATGTCTAAGAAACTGAGTTCTGCTGAATACAATTATGAGATCTATAATAAGAAACTTCTCACAATTATACACTGTTTAGAAGAATGAGACTCTGAACTCTGAAGTATCTCTGAATTCAAGATAATCACAGATTATTAGAGTCTCAAATACTTTATAACTATCTGTAAACTCACTTAATAATAGATATGATAATCTGAGTTCTTAAGCTGTTTTCATTTTACAATACACTACTATTTAAGCAGCCAGAACTCAATAACAGATGCTCTCTTATGATAAGAGTAAGATATGTCTTTCAATATAGGAGACACCTGTTGAATGAACTGAGAACACTAACTTCTAGATCTGAAGATATTATTTGATCAAGATGAAACAACTCATAACACTATATACACTTCTCTGATTAGAACACTCTCTCTTCAAATTGATACTGATACTGACACTGATACTGATATCTCAACTTCTTCTGAATCTACACTAGATGAATTATAGCATATAACAGCTTAAACTGATGAACTTCTTCAAGTGCTCATTGAAGCAGTATATCAAGAAGTACCTCAATTTTCCTCAGAACTATGTATAAGAATCAACATCTCAGAATATTCAATTAATGATAATAACACTCTATAATTCTGTAAATGATGCTGAATCTCTCACTCTGAACTCTTATACACTCAGATAATGTAAGAGATGTAAAATTCATATATAACTAATTATTCAGACTGTGAATAACTGTATAGAATACTCTTCTGAGAATTCTACTGATCTGAGATATTAAACAGTATCAGACACTTTATCTGAAACTGTAACTATTATTCTTCTATCATCTTATGAAAGAACTGTAGAAAAGATCGGCTGAAATCACTCAATATTCTTAATAGAATTTGATGAGATGTGATAATTGACTTCACTATCAATCTCTCTGAGAGTAAGAGTTATAGAAACATTCTGATTATTATGAATTGATTGAGCAAAGATGTAATATTGAAATCTTGTAATAAAATAAATGCTGAATAAGTCACTGAAGCTTTTCTACAGAGCCTGTTCTATCAGATGCATGAATTACTGAGATCTATAGTATTGAATTAAGACTGTCAATTTGTGAGTACTCTCTGAACAAGAATCTGTCAAGTTCTCAAGATTATATACTGTCTGTCAACTGACTATCACTCTGAGACTGATGATGTGTCAGAATGAACAATTTAAATTATAAAGAATTATCTTTGTAATTTCTGTAACTACTTATAAGATGATTGATATAATCTTCTTCTACACATAGAGATCACTATCAATGATAAAGATGCTGTTTCAACAGATATAAGTCTGTTCTTTCTTACACACAGATATTACATGAAAGTACTGAATCTTCTAGAAATCACACATTTCACACTGAATCTCTGCAGTTCAATTCAGATCACTGATAATTAGACTGACCGTGTGACCGTGTCTGGGACCAGGACCAGATTTTTTGATAGTCTCATTACCAATTCGACTGATCCCATTACACGGTTTTAACATTAGATAGTAGTCTCCTACTGTCCCAGTGGGACTTACTGTCTACTCTTGTCACATTTTTCAAATGAGACCATGATTTCCACTTCTCAATTTAAATTATTTTTATTGCTTTAAATGACTTTAAATCTCATTTGAGTGTTACCAAAAAGCGTTACTTTTTAAAAAATTAAAATAGTCTAAAAAAAACCTTAAAATGTCTAAAAATAGTAACTTTATGCCCAAGAATGGGACTAAATGGGACCAAATGAGACCACTTTCTCATTTTTTTCAAGTCATGGTTCCATTGTAAGATCTGATATATAGTCACTTTACATGTTTTTTTGATAGCCAGTCCCAGCGGGATTCACGCCAAGAAATGTATGAGACCAGACCAAATGGGACTAAACATGAAATTCATAGTCTCAGCGGCCAGTCTACTGATAATATAGTAATAAAACTTTAAGATATCTGTGATTAGACAGAAGCCTTCATAATAAGTATTAAACAGAATTAAGAAGATTGAATTAATGTTCACTGAGACTCTGCTGAACAATATAAGATAGAAGATCTGATATAATTGAATCTTAAGAATATACAGATCACATGTCTATCTCATACACTGAATTATCATTATATCAAGTAGAAAGTGATAGAAGTTCTAGATAGTCATAACTATTATCTTGATGTACTATCAGAAATTCATAATATCTTTCACACAAGCTTACTCTGCTGCACTGTCACTGATCTGTTTTCTTCTCAACTGACTTCTGACTGACAGTTGCCAGACATCATAGAAGAAGATAATGAACTGGAGTGAGAGATTGAGAATATTCTCAATGAGAGATCTCATGGCTGTAACTAATAATATCTTATGAAATGAGTCAGATATGATTATCTGACCTGAACTCTGAGTTTCATATTATCTGAAACAGAGGTTCTTGACTGATGAGAACTGCTTCTGAAAAAAGAGAACTAATGTGACAGGCTGCGCCTGATCAATTATATAGACTATTCTATTACACTTCACAGATTTCAACCGCTTCATTCTTGAATGTATACACTCTGATTCTCAGTCATTCTCAATTACTGATTCTTGTCTGCTATGAACATGTATAGATTCTTCCACTCTGAAGCTTTATTATATACATCATCACATACACATATAAATATTCACTTTAATCACTGATTCTCACACTTTCTCTTTCTTTTTCTTCTCTAATGTTTTTCTCTTTGTTATATAAGACCTATAATATTATACTGATCTATTCGGTATAGGCCTCTTATAAAAAATAACTCTTATAAGTCTCTCAGCTCTTAGATCTGAGTTTTCATATTCTACTTATTATAAGAGCAGATTCTGAGTTTTTATCACTTCACTTATTCACTCTATAAGCTTTAGAAATACTACAGTGATCTGAGATTTAAAGTTTATTAATACTTTTTATACTTATAAGATAGTAGTACTGTAATACAGTCTCTCTCTATAAGTATATATTCTCATTGAGAGAGTAATAGATTCAGATATCAGCTTTAAGATTCTTAAAAAGACAGTTACTAACTTTGCCTATATCTTCTTAAATTTCTATTTTAATTTATTTAGACAGTTTACATAGAAATATTCTGATTTAAAATAGATAAAATCAAGACTCTTTTTCTTAATCTCTCTATTATATATTATATACTGCCCCGGTGGCTGAATGGTTGATGCGGCCACCTGGTAGTGCCTTGGCGTGGGAAACCAAGGCGCGTGGGTTCGAAACCTGCAGGGGATGCATTAAATCCGGAACTCAAGCACCTCAGGTTTCTAATAAATACAGAGATGTATAAATTGCTTCAACAAATTGCTCTATGTTCCTGGAATAGAAAGTTATTATCACATGTATTTAATTGTTACTTCTTTGTATTTCCTATATTCTTGTTATCTTGACATGGTCTCAACACCTGTATTTCCTCCTGTATAATCAACACTTGACCTGTATTTAACATCATGCAAGAACTCATTATAAGCTCCGCTTGCATATGAGTATAGTGAAAGAATAATAATAATAATAAAAATATATTATATACTCTATTTATAAGAGCTTATAAAGCTCTCTCTCTCTGCTTAGTAGTCAGATATATATCTCTCTATATTTTATTATCTTTTTTCAGTTAATCTAATCTCTGTTATTCTGATTCTTATAAGATTAGTTAATAATCTACTTTTTATCAATCTGTGACTCTTACAGTGATTTATAAGCAGTGAATAAGAGTTATCAGTTTCTTCAGAGTTAAGAACTTAGAGTCTTACTTAATAAGCTTATTCTGTAATATGATTAATCACTCAACACCTGCTTACACTCAACGCCCGCCATTTCGCCATCATGATGATGAAATATTTTCATTCATATCTCAACAATGTAATTAGATTTTAAGGTGATATATTATATGATGAAAATGTATATAGAAAATTACATATAAAAATATACAGCTAATTCTGTAGATGTTTATTAAGCTTAATAACTCACTCAGAATGTGAAATCTTGAGTGAAGACTAGACTGACCGCCGGGATCATGAATTTCACATTTGGTCCCATTTGATCTGGTCTTATACATTTCTTGGCGTGAGTCCCACCAGAATCAAGCCTTAAGAAAATCTGAAAATGAACCATTTCTGAGAGAAATGACATGAAAAATGACCATATTTAATTCAAGAACAGTGAAATGAGAGTAATTTCTCAGAATAAACTGTGAAAGATGATCATTCTTTCAAAATCAGAATGAGACTGAGACTGAAGATTAAATTCAGTCTCATTCAGTTTATTCAGTGATTACTTATATAATCAGAATTTGATAATAATTATTGATAATACTTATGAAACAACTAAATACATTCTTGTGTAAGTTTATTCTTCACTTTCTTATGAAAACTACACTTCTCTAATATACTGTGATTAGAGATATTAAACTGTCTGATAATTCTATATTTTATAATCATAAGTTTCTTGATTATTTCTTCTTATAATTGTTCTCAGTAATAGTAATAAATATCTCAGCTTGAGTTGAACTTTCACTTCATTCTGATCTCTATCAATGAAATTATCAGAATATCATATATTATCAGTGCAACAGTTGAATATATACTCTTAATAATTTTTTATAACTCTAGAATTGATTTAACATGTAAATTTATTAAATCATCTTGAAGATAGTAATCAAATTCAGTTTTATAAGTATGTAGTTTTGTCTGATTTTCAGTTATAATCAATGTATGTAAGTTCTGTTTTAAAGTTAGTATTATAATTCTATATAATATGAAGTGTTATCAAAGATTATTACTTACTAGAGAATCATATTTCACTGTCTTTACATCTCTAACATCTGCTCATTCAAATCTCTGATAGTTAGCATTATAGTAGTCACAGACTAATTTAACATATAAGTCATATTTCTTCTCTGTTCAATCTTGAGAAGTGTAGATATTAACTCAATGAGAGAGATCTAGTAGAGCTTCTACAGTATAGTACTCTGTAAAAGATTGTTCAGTTTTACTGTAGTAATATGTCAGTTTATCTCTTACAGTAATAATAGCCTGTGTTATAGCATTATCTCAGACTGAATTTCTTTTTAAGTGATTCAACTGCTTCTTAAGATGAGTAAATAAACTATTATACATTTATCAGACTGACTGCAGTATTAATATACAAGTAATTAAGACTATCTTTATTATCTTATAAAACTGAAACAGTAAATCAATCACATATTTTAACTGAGTTCACTTTATATCAGAAAGTTTCAATATCTGAATCTTTTTCTGATCAGAGTATTGTGCTCAATGATTAATTATCTGATACAATCAAAGAGCTTAAATAGTTATCTTATATATTAAACTTCACTGTATTTTAATATTCTGTATCATAGTCAGTGATATGACTGATTTGTTTATTTATTAAATATTATAAAATTATTATTATTATTTAGAGAAGATACAAATTGTATTAGCAATGTTTTGAATCTGTGATATTTAAATTATTAGTCAATCTATTCAAAATTAACAGTAATATTATTCAAAAGCATTATCAAAAAGTAATATTAAAAAGTGTTATCAAAAAACATTATCTTTTATAAAATAAATATAAAAGTTACTTGAGTAATCACTTACATCTCATTCTCATTTTAAGAATCAGTCATCTCATTATTCTTTATCTTGATATTAAGATTTATTATCAGTGTTTATATCACAAGTTGAATCACATGAGTAATACAGAGAATATGACCTTGTTTATTATTTCAGAAATGCAAAGTCAATTTTTACTTCAAGCTATTCATCATAGTATAGTTATTCACAGTATTATCAGTTGTAATTGTAAGAAGACTAAGACTAATATCTCAATAGTTATTTTTAATCACAGTCATTAATATCTCTGCTATATAATCCTCAGTATGACTACTGATTAATAATTCAAATTCAATTAATGTCTCTTAATAAGTTCAGTTCTCATCAATATAATAACATATAACTCTTATAAATGTAAGATTATTTATACTAGTCTATACATTCACTGTGAGAGACACTCTTTGATAATTCTTCAACTCTGATTCTAGATATTATATATTAACTTTATAGTATATCTTAAGATTGAACTGAAGACAGAATTGATATAGAATATAAAGATTTGAATTAAGTATTTAAAGAAGTGTTCAGAATTCAGAGTTTTAAATTGATTAAAGAGAAAGATTCAGAGATATATATATATAAATTAATTATTCACAGAAGTTATCAGATAAGAGTTATGAAATCAGAGTACTGATATATGATTGTTTTCACATAATCTTCTTCAAATTAGAAAGTTAGTATTATTACAAATTATTATCTGATAGAGTAACTTATCAGCTTAGTAGTAATTTTCTGATTATTTTTCTTTTATTATCTGTATTCTGATGACTTCAGATGTCAGAAAATTTCTTCAGAATCATGATCAGTTTATAATAAATATTTCTGAATGAAGTTACAGTGATTATAGCAGAGAGATAGCTCTTCAGTAATCTATAATATAATCTATTGATAATTATTTCATAGTTCATCTCAGTGTTTGTGTTAAGTTTTTCAAAAATTTTATAACCTGAAATCAGATGTAAAGAATGAAGTAATTATTCATTATAATTGAAAGAGAGTATTCTATATTGAATTGTAAACAATATAGACTTTGTGATTCATAGTGATTTCTTGAAGAGTTTATAAATCTTTAATAGAAATAAAAGAAGTGAAAGAAGTAAATTCAGAAAATATAATAATAATTTAAGAAAGATGATAATTTATTTTCAATAACTAATTACTGATGTATGTAAGAAGAATTAATATAAAAGAAAATAATCTTCTTTCTTAGCTTAGTTATAATTTTAGTACTAACTCAGATTGAATATTATCAATGTATAAAAGTAAATAAACAATCTTGATTAATCTCTGTCATATTTCTTGAATTATATTAATATTATGAAAGAGAGTGTTATTAAATTGCATTATCAGATAATATCATTAAAAATATATTAATATTGTGAATATCAATGTTGAAAAAATATTGATACTTATACATTATAGTGACATGATAGTTGAATATATATATATATATTATTTCTGATATTGATAATTGATTACAACTTATATCATAATTTTTGAAAACTTAAAATTAATTTCAAATATTAATGAATAGTTACAAACTTATAACTAATTAATATAAAAAGAAAAAAACTTTTTCTACTTATTATCTTTCTTCTCTTTCTCATTCTTCTTATCATTCTTCACAATTCACTTCTTATTCTCATTCTTCTTCTTCTTCTTCTCATCTGAGATAATAATTATCTTAAAATCACTCTCTGCTATCTTCTCAGAGAAGAGTTTCTGCTGCTCTCTCTCAGCCAGGTCAACCTGCATCTCAAAATCCTGCATTTTCTGGTCTACTGTCTCAGGTTTCATCTCAGTGATAAGTAGATTGATATGCTCAGAGAGCAGAGCTGTCTTCTCAATATTCTGAATCATGAAGTGCATTTGAGATCTGAACAAGGTCTTAATTCTCTTCTCCTCTGTCAGCTTCTGCTAAGTAATTAGAGAATAGAAGTATTATCAAAAATTATTATCTCTTAATAAAAAACTTACTAGTTTTGACTTTCTTATCTTCTACTTTAATATCTTCTCAATCTTCTTCTACTATTACTTATTTATAGTAACACTCTTATTCTCTCTCTCTCTCTTCATCTTGATCTTAAATTATTCTCAGAACTTCTTCTGATTTTACTGCTGCTGTATGAGACTCTTCACTATCTTCTTTTTCAATCTCTCACAGGTGATGTCATCTGTATTATTTCTATACTTACTTCAGTCTAAATCTATCAGAAGTATTACTTAAAATTGTTATTATTCTGCTCTCTTACAGACTCTCTTCAAGGTATTATAACATATCTTATAATCTGTCTCTTTGTGCTTGAATATCTTCTTCTTCTCTCTCTTCAATCTGTAATAGTACTCACATGCCTTGATGATCTGCAGAACTGCAGAATATTTGAAGAGAAATGACATGATTAATTTTGATAAGTATTGAGAGAGAGTGAAGGCAGAAGAGACAGCTAGTAATAATATAATAATAATAATAATGATGATAATGATAATGATAGTGATGATGATAATGATAATAATAATGAAAATAAATGATGATGAAAGGAGAAAGTACATTGAAATATATTATTGACTTATCAAAATATAAAGAGACAAAAGAAACACTATTACAGCTTTCAGAGATGTATAGAACAGCTACAGTGTTGTATAGCATATTATCTTCATTCAATA
>NW_003101675.1:529662-551665 GCF_000003855.2 Blastomyces gilchristii SLH14081 | reverse complement strand
CATGCAGTGTATGCTGAACTGAGAGACTGTATGAGTTGCAAACTGACAGCAGCATCTCAGAGAGAGCTGTGAGTATAAGAAAGTCACAACTTTCAGCTATATATACAGAGAGTGAATCACTGCAGTAAGTGTATATATATTGCATAAAAGTAATGCTTTTTAATAATACTCAGTCTCTGATATCATGAAAATAGAGTCTCTCTGTGAGATCTGTTTTTATGAGAAGTTGAGAAATTTTATATTTCTCAAGATCATCTTCACACACATTGTTTATGAAATTAATGAGAGAAATCATTGATTTCAGTGTTCTGCTCTTAATATTATTCAAGTGATAGCAGAGTTCACTCTGATCACACTTTTTAAGTGTATATTTTCTAATTATTCACATTTATACAGATATATACTGATTATTTATTAGATGATATTAAGACAATGACTCATCACAGCTGTGTTACTCTCACTGCAAGAGATACACAGTTAATAATAAACATTATAAAGACTCTAAAGAGTGAGTATTTTAAAAGTACTGCAGTTCTGTGATCTTGATTTTTTTTATTTTTATTTTTTATTTTTTTATTTTTCTTTTATTTTTATTTTTTTCTTTCTCTCTTTTTTTTTTTTTATTGTGATTTTTTCTTGTTTTTGTTTTATTTTTTATTTTTTGTTTTTTTTTGTATTTTATATTTTTTTCATAATTAAAATTATATGAATTATGATATATATTCAGAAAAGTAATGATATTTAATAACACTCTCTGTTGAATTTTCAACAAATGAGCACTATATTATGATATTATGTAAGTGAGAAATAATTTCATGATCTTATTTAATACCATTCTCAATAATGAGATCAGAATGAAAATGTGACTAAGAATTCAAATATATTCTTTATCTGAGACTAGATTTTTATTTGAAAAGTGAATCTGAGATCTTTAATATTTGAAATAACATGATTTGAGATCAATGTAATGAATACAAATCATGATCAGAAGTAATGCTTTTAGACAATGTGACAACTGTAAAGTTTGATTCTGATCTCAGACACGGTCACACGGTCAGTCTAGTGAAGACAGATTCAGTGAGTAAGCAGTCATTAAATCAGTAAAGATTGTAATATCATCAGATTTCTTCAGCAGTGAATTCATGAGCATTCTGACAAGGCTCTGAAAATGTGATTTAGCTACTCTTTGTGAAATTGAGGGTCTACTTTTCTGATTAGAAAGATGATTTTTGAATTCTTCAATCTTTTCCTTATTCAACTGTGATTGCTGCTGTACAGCAGCTTATTCTTTCTTCTCTTTTTACTCTTGAGTCTTTCTTGCATCTCTAAGCTTCTTTTCAATCTGCTGTTGAGCAGCTCTTGCAGCCTTATTCATATCTTTTTACTGCTTTGCTGTCTGACAAGCTGCCTCCTGCTCTATTCTCTTCTTCATAATATCTGTCTTTTTCTATTTCTTAAGAATAGTGTGTTGCAACTTGGTATTCTTCTTACAAGCTTGCTCATTCTTTTTAACAGCTTCAGAAGAAATCATTTTCTCACATATAATCTGCACCTTTGCTGGTGAAAAGAACTGTGTCAATGATGAATTTGAAGAATCTAGTAATCTCATTACTCTGTCACACTTGCAATGTCTTCTCTCTTGATTAAGAGCTTGCTGTAGCTGCCTGTTCTCTATTAAAAGAATCTCTTTATCAAGAGCAAGATTTTCCTCTGCACAGATCATCTGATTGAGATCACTAGATATTCAATACTGCTGCTGCTTGACTTGCTTCACCAATTTCTGCATGTCAATAATAGAAGTAGAAATTCTTGATTGATATTGTGCATCTGAGGGGGTGCAAGACTGTATTACAAGCTTTTTAAGAATCTGTTCTGAATTGAATAAATATAGGCCAGTAGTAGTGAATGTGAATATAATATTTGAAGATGTAACTGCTTCCTTCCATGCAGCATTAAATAGCTGTCAAAAACACCTCTTTGTAGTGTGTATGAATCTCATTCCAGTTCTCATTCATTCATTCAGTTGATTGGAGTCCAATTTACTCAATAATTCAAAATATTCCAACATCTAGTAGCTGTAATCAGTGTGTAGAATAAGAAGGAAAAACAGTAAGTAGAATTCAATGATAATCTGCATAATTGATGAATGTCATATTAACATGAGAGAAGTGATCATCTAATATAAGAAGTCTATATTCACATTCTGCTTTCTTTTTATAAGAGATTCAAAGATCTTCTTTAATCATATTAATTCATATTCATCAATGCTTCATTTATTTGCTGAAGCAGTAAAGTAGACCTGATTCTTTTCACTATTAAAGTTCTTCAGTCAAGTATCTTACATATCTCTTGATTCTTCTTGATATATGAGAGCAGATGAGAGAAAAGTTTCATCTGCACAAATTGAGATAAGTAGTGTTATGAATTCTCAACTGTCATTCTGACTAGCACCTATTATATGACCTGATTTGAGTGAAGTAATTGATATGATATGTTTGAGGATGTGAATGAGTCTCAATACAAATCCTTTCTCATCAAAGTTGTAAATATTCACAGGTTCAATGTTGTATTGAGTGATTTTTATCTGTAGCTATAAATTAATTAGTAAGAAGTAAAAAATCAATAGAAGAAACAAATCTATTACAAGATCAAAATAATGCTTGAAATATGTTGAATTGTCTGCAATCTTGCATTTTTGGTTGATATTTCAAAGATAGAGTGACTTGATTACATTCTTATAGTGCTGACAGAATTGTGACACTCAGTTGATTTCAATAGATGCTTTTAGAATCTCAACAATGAGATTATGAAGGATTTGAGGTGTACAAGGGAAACCGCGATCTGTTAATCAATTAATATGAAAAAGAAGCCATTCTTCTTGTGAATCTGTGAGATTTTTGCAGTGGGTAGAGCTTGCTTTCTTTCTTAATGTTTGAATACCTCTATATCACTGTGATAATGTATATTGACTGATTCCATATTTTTTAGCAGTCTCAGTGTAATTAGGGATCAATTGTGCATTCAAATCATCAATTGCTGCTTGTATAACTGCTTCATGGTGCATGTTGTCAGTGGTTGAAGATGGAGGAAAAAATAAAGATTGGACGGGCGTTGAGTGTACGCGGGCGTTAAGTGATTGAGTATGTTATATCTTTATTTAACTTATTTATAAATATTACTATTCAGATTTTATTTCAGAACTCTGTTTTCACAGATTTTAATTCATATTATAATTATATAAAGTGTTATGAGTAGTCTTTATCACATTTCGTATCTCTTTTTTCAATATTAGTAATTATAGTTCAGATATTCTTCATTTAACTCACAGAGTGTTCTAACTTATTCTTTAAATAGATCTTAAAAACAGATCAGTGAAATCTCTTATAATTACTTTTCTAAATAATTCAGTCAATTCTTGACTTCAGTATAGCAAAGATCTATTATTATATAGATAACAGCTTCTTCATCTTTTATATCTTATAGCTGAGCTTGTAAGTTAATTTTAAACATAAACTTGTAAAAGCTTTTATAGATTATAATTTAATAGATAATCTTAAGTAATTGTAACTTAAGAAAGTTTCTTTTCAGTTTATAGATATTCTCTGAAGATTATATTTAAAGACTTGATTTAAGAGTGTTTATAGATAGTAAGTATTTCTTGTAGAAAAATAGCTTAGTTTTATAAGAGATACTTAAGAATGTTTTTTACTGAGATTAAGTTATTTATAAGTGCAGAGAATTTCTCTATCACAGATATAAAGAATAATATTTTATAAGTAATTAGTAAGTTCTCTGAGACTTCTTTTACAGAGATTATTCATAATTCAGATAAGTACTTCTGAGTATCTGTAGTAGAGTTTATAGAAGTTAAAGTATATAAGTTTTTAATTCTTTCAGTTATAATGAGTAATTACTGACTGACAGAGCTTAAAGTATAAGAATAAGTACTTACAGATGATTGTTCAGGTATTTACAGCTTAGTATAATAGATATGAATAGCTACTAGAAGTATTTATGATAGAAACATAAATATGAAGATTAAATATATATTAGCATTTGTAAGAGGCCTACGCTGAATAGATTGGTATTATATTTATAGATCTTATATAACAAAGTGAAAAACATTAGAGAAGAAAAGAAAGAGAAAGTGTGAGAATCAGTGATTGAAATGAATATTTATATGTATACATAGTGAAGCTTTAAGACGGAAGAATAGAAATTCCATGAATTTTTCAGCTGAGAATTAGCAACTGAGAATTGAAGCTTCTAGTGAAATCTATGAAGTGTAATGAAATAGTCTATATAATTAATTGAATACAGCCTGTCACATTAGCTCTCTCTTTTCAGAGATGAGATTATGTGTAGTTCTTATCAGTCAAGAGTGACTGTTTTGAATAATACAGAGCTCAGAGTCTAGATTAGATAATTATAACTGACTTATTTTACAAGATATTATCAGCTGCAGTTACAGTCTCTTATTGAGAATATCTTTAATCTCTTACTCAAATTCATTATCTTCTTCTACAATCTCTGATAACTGTCAGTCAGAAGTGAGTTAAGAAGAGAATGAGTTATTATTATTATTATTCTTTTATTATACTCATATGCAAGCGGAGCTTATAATGAGTCCTTGTATGATGTTAAATACAGGTTAAGTATTGATTATACAGGAGGAAATACAGGTGTTGTGATCATGCCAAGATGACAAGAATGTAGGAAAATACAAAGAAGTGACAATTAGATACATGTGATAATAATCTCTCAGCTCAGGAACATAGAGCAATTCATTGAAGCAATTTGTACACCTCTGTATTTATTAGAAACCTGAGGTGCTTGAGTTCCAGATTTAATGCATCCCCTGCAGGTTTCGAACCCACGCGCCTTGGTTTCCCACGCCAAGGCGCTACCGGGTGGCCGCATTAACCATTCCGCCACCAGGGCAGAGAGAATGAGTTACTATTAACACAGCAGAGCAAGTTTGTATGAAAGATACTATAAATCTCTAGTAATGTATCAAGATAATAATTATAACTGTCTAGAACTTCTATCATCTTATATTTAATATAATGATAATTCAGTATATGAGATGAGTGTGTGAAGTATATATTCTTAAGATTTAATCACATCAGATCTTCTATCTCATTATTATTATTCTTCAATTATAGATGTATACAGTCAGAGACTATAACATCTACCTGAGAACTTTTAGTTCTCAGAGTTTTTCCTATATCTGTAAAGTTAGGTATTATACATTCACCAATTTCAGATATACAAAATCAGAAAATTTCAGCTCAGAATACAAAAACTGTTTACAAATTACAGTGTCTTAACATCTTCTCATACTTTAAAATCATTTGACAATATCATGACAAAAGAAAAGAGAACACAGTCTTAAAGATAGACATATTAAATAGATAGATAGAAAAGAATAGAAAGAAAAAAGTAAAGTAAAGAGAGACTGTAATAAAACAAATTATCAAAAGATAGTATATAGCTGTTTTAACAGACTATATCTGATTAATTTTCTCCTCTTCATATTCAGATATTTCTGAATTCAGCTGTTTTCTTATAGCTGCTTGAGTTTCTGATAGAAAGTCTATTAGATATTTAATTTCTCTCTCAGTTGAGAATAAGAGTCTTATATTTAATTGATTTAAATCATACCTCTCTTTCAATCTGACTCTGAGACTATTGTATAATACACAGTGTATTGTAATATACTCAGAATTCGCATTTATATTGCAGAATGAGCATTCTATTGAATTAAATCTATCATCACACTTTTGTATAGAAGATTTGAAATAGCCATATCCTAGTTTCAGCTGTATTATAGATGAGAATATTTTCTTTTTATATTTAATTAAACAAGATTTTTACTTGAATTTTATTTCAAATCTTGAATAATGTATACTCTTTATTTATTTGTATCAGCTTTCATTTCACTTATCTAAACAAGATTCTTTTATCTTTCTCTTTATAAAAGATCAGAACACTGTTTTTTGAATAGATCTGCTTAATTCTAAACTCTTTTTTACCACTGAATTAGTCAATTCATTGTCATAAATATTCATATAAGCAGAAATCTAGTGTGAATAAATTATCAGCTTTGAAGTTCTTCTCTTTTGAATTTTCAAAACAGAGTTTAAAATCAGTTTAAGATTCATTTGATTATTATGAATCTGACTATTTCTAAGTCTTTTTAAAGCAGCTTGACTATTAGAGAATATTTATATCACTTTCAAACTATTTTCTCTTTTATAAGATTTTATTTCAATGAGTTTAAAAGCTTTTACTATTATAAATAGTTCAGTATCAAAGACTTCAGATTCACAGTCTAAATTCAAGAAATCTGAGATAAAATTAATATTATCTTTAGTATAAGCAATGTCTATATCTAATTTATTCAAATTCTCATTTTTTTAGTCATCTGAATAAATCAGAATAGAGTCTTTTATATTGATTGTAGAAATTCTCTTTAAATACTGTTTATATTCTTTCTCTTTAGATAGTTCACTTATGTATAAGTCTAGAAGAGATTCAAGCTTTTCCCTTCAGACAGATGTCTTCTCATGATTAACTTTTTCAATATTTAAAGATGAAAATTAATTTTTAATCAGTGAGTATAGTCTGTATAGTTGAGAAGGCATTTTCTTTAAAGACTTATTTTCATTTCAATCAAGAAATCTATTTCAATTCAGTTTATTTCTGAAGTGAATTACTAAAAGTGAAGAAGAGACTCTTTCTCTGATTATATAATTTAAGCTCATCTTTATAACTCTCAGAGTATAGTTCATACAGATCTTTATAAAATCTAATAGCAGAAGAGAGAATTAAAGCTTTAATTTTCATTACTTTAATAGAAGATGATTTAAATGCTTTCAGAATTCTTCTCAAAGCTCTGTTTTACAGACTTTGAAAGAGTTCAGTGTCATTTCCTTGATTATTTCATTAAACTTGAACTTCATAATCACCTACTGAGATAATACAGGCTATATATAACTGTCTGATAGTCTGGAAGAATAGATCTCTCTCTGTATTTAATAGTCTGATTATGTTATTTAATAGTCTTTCTACCTTGATAGTTCTTTGTTGAATATAATATTTAAAATTTAACTTGAAGTTTAATCATACTTCTAATTATTTAATATTTAAAGTGGGTTTAATCTCTCTATTTAAAAGAGTTAGATATAGTTCTTTCTCATTGAATCTAGAGATGAAATGAATTAACTCAGTTTTATTTATATTAAATTAAATTTAATTGATATCTGCTCTAATAAAGATTTTCTTTACTGCTTTTTCAATCACTTTCAAATTCTCTTTCATTGTTTTTAAGCTATAGACTACACTAATATCATTCATATAACTCAGAGATCACACTATTTTCATATCTCTATTTTTAAATAGATATGCAGTATATATTGTAAATAAAATGAGTGAGATTGAAGATTCTTACAGTACTTCTATTTTTATCTGTGAAAGGTGTAAAGCTTGTGTGATTGAAAGATCACTACCTTATGAAAAGTTGTATAATAGAAGGATTAGTAAGCCAAATTATGTGACCTGACATCCCCACTTACCAGAGTAACTATACACAATGCTATTTATAAAATTCACCTTCAAATCAAGTAGAGATATAAAAAATGACTGGAAAATGTGTAGCAATGAAAAATCAGTCATGAGAATCATCATTTTTTAACCCTCTATTCTTCTATCTCTCTCATCTTAATATTCTCCTTTCAACATGTATATTTCAATGTTCTAAGTGATTTAGTAAGCTCATCCACCGCGTCCTTGGCAGATGGAATATATCAGATAGATATCTCATTCTTGCAGATGGGATTCTGAAGAATGTGAAAACAGACCTCTATATGCTTCAAGCGGTGTGGAATTGCTTTGGAAGAGGATAACCCTATGGCAGACTTATTATCGGCATGGATCATATAAGCCAGACCATTGACTGTTGTCGGAATGGAGTGATCATTCTCATCCAGATTGTTGAGGTGGGATGGGATGAATCCAGCGTCTTCTAGAAGCTCTCAGAGACAGACAAGCTCATATGCGGCCTTGAAGGATGCAATATATTCAGCCTGTGTTGATGACTTGAAGACCTCTGTTTGCCGGCAGCTCCGCCATGCAATGGGGCCACCTGCCATGTAGATGATATAACCGGTGGTTGAACAGGATCCTGGATCCCTACCGGCCCAATCGGCATCTGCGTATGCTACAGGTTCAATTTCAGCACCTCTGTGATAGGTTATACTCTCATTGATTGAACCCTGTAGATATCAGAGTATATACTTGTATGCAGCCCAGTTCTTTGTTATAGGCCAGCAGCTGAATTGTCCAAGGAATTCTCCAGTGAAGCTCATATCAGAATGTGTATTGAATGCCAGATATTGCAGGGATTTGATACTGGATTGATAGAATTGTAGGGTAAAATCTGCTGTGTATGCAATCAGTTTCTCATCATCATTCATGAAATCAACATTCTCCTTCATAGAAGTGAATGTAGAATAACAGTCATTCATTGAGAACTTCTTCAGAAGATTTCTTATAAAGAGAAATTAAGACAATATCAATGAAGTTGAATCTCTATCAATCTTTATTTCTAGATAGCAGTTGAAATTCTCTACATTCTTGATCTTATAATTAGCAGCAATTTCAGCTTTGACTCAGTTCAGATCTTTGATTTTCAGGCTGTAGAGATGGACATTATTCACATAGATAATTATATAGATCTGTCTTTCATCATGAATAAATAGTTCAGTATCATAGAGACTGATATGAAAGCCTGAGTGTAATAGCATCTTTCATAACTTCTCATATCATAAGCATGCTGCTTACTTAGAACTGTAGAGTCTCTGTATTAACTCATACACAAGATCATCATAGTCTTCATGAAATTCTGTGAATTGATTCATATATATTCATTCATCAGCAGACAGTTGAGTGTTTAAAAAAGCAGTCACTATATCTATCTGCAGAACATATTATCCCCAGAATACTGAGATTGTCATGAGAGCTTATGAGATGAATGCAGAGATAATAGATGCAAAGATTCTTGAGTAATTAACTCTCTTCTATTAAAGATTTTTACAGATAACTCAGCAGATCTTATAACAGATAATCTCACTTATATTATTAAACTTTTTATCAAATACTCATTGACTGCAGAGAACACTCATTTATAATATTCTTTTAATCAGTTATCAGATCTCTATCTATTTTAAACAGTTGATCTCTTTAACACAGGTCTTGTAATAATACATTCATTTCATGAAAGCTTTGACATGTGTGAGATTTTTCAGAATCAGAAGTACAGTAATCTTAGAATCAGTGAGTAGATCTTCAAGACTGTTTCTCACTGAAGCTTCTCTCACTGTAGTGATATCTCTTATAGATGTTGAAGAATCATCAGATTCAACTGTGAATTTCAAGAAATTCAGTGTATTCTGCACTAAAAAGATAGATATTCTTGTGAAGATATCATAGTCAATTCATCAATTATTAGTGAGTATAAGAAATAATAAACACTCAGATTGAATTTTCTCATTAATGAATAGATTATCAATTGATGAGTTAGAAATCATTGCAATTTCTTGATAGACTGCAGTGAGTAGACCTGATGTCACTGAAGAAATTATCACAGCTGCTTTACAGACTGCATTGAGTAGAACCTTCAGGTTGTATGAAGTAGTCAGTATCAATGAATCAGTAAGATAAAGATTCTCCTGAAAGATGATATCTTTTGATATGTATAAATACCTGTTGAAGAGGTTCATCAATCTATAATTGATAAAATCATTATATTTCACAAAAATCAACTCTTTGAAACAGAAAGTCATCTTATTGATGAGCTTGAGAACTATCTTTAAGAATGCTTTACAACCTCATCAGTGAATGCTGTGTACAGAAGATAGAGCTTCAAGTCAGATCTCATACAGTGTAATCAGCTTTGTATTTTCAGAGCTCTCATACAATATCATTGAGATTGACATAAGATTAAGCAGCTCTGTGACTATAATAACTCTCTTATCTCACATCTTTTACAGAGCTGAAGAGTCTATTAATAGTGATCAGAACTTCTTAATAATTAAATCAATTAATTATTCAGATACTTCATCTTACTGTGAAGTATAAGAGAAAGTCAGCTCTTATTTTATTTCTTCACTAAGTATATATACTGTGACTGTATTCAAATTCAATTCTTCATGATCTGAGTGAATGATTGCAATGTTATATCTCAGTAGATTCTTGATAAATTGATTGAAGATCTGTAGATATCTCAATATCTCATTCTTGAATTTCAATAGAAATATTCATCTTATTCAGATGACATTATCTGTAATTACTATTACAAGCTTCTTGTCAGTATAAGATGATATATCATTCTCAGTTCCAAGAGTCTCATCATTATCAAATATATTCACTCAAATCTTCTAGATCTTGCAGATGGCATGATGTGGTGTGAAATCCTTGTAGAAAGTGTGTTTCTGTTTAGTCTTAACACATGTGACACAGAATGATAATTTTTTTCAGACTGATAATGACTATATCAAATTGCAGATTCCTGGTCATTTTTAATATACTATTTTCACTAATATGATTAAGTTAATGATGTCACTTATCTATCAGAAGCTGTTTTGAAAGAACTGCAGATAATTAAGATGAAGATGAGATAATAAAGAAATCAGTATCTGAATTCTTAGAATTGACTAACTGTTCAATCTTCTTACAGCTGAAAGGTCTCAAAGACTCTGCACTCAGATCATAATCTGTTGAGATTGTCTTTAGTTTCAGAACAGCCACATATGTCACTGCTTCATACATTGAGTCATTCATTATCTCATGAAATGTTGATAAGCTCTCAGATAGAATGTAAATATTATTGTGAGACAGATTAATATAGAAGATATCACTGTTAATAGATGATAGAAACTCAAAGTAGTTCTCAGCATTAACTTATATATTACAGTAAATATAGCTCTGACATTTCATAAGTTCAGCACAGATTAGATTTGCAGATAGTTCTGGTACATAGTATATATAATTGAATTCTATCAATCTTTCACTCACTGAGATGAACACAGTGTTGACACTCTGAACCTTCAGAATGACCTTGTTGATCACTTGAACTGTTAAATCATTGATTGCTATAAGTTCTGAAAATCATGATTTATTACTTACTATATGACATCCGGCGCCACTATTTCATATAGTGAGAGAATTCTTGTGAGATTTCACAAAACAGACTGATACATTGATAACCTGTGCAAGGTTTGTCATCTGATAGGTCAATGATTCTTCTGTAATGAATAGTTAAGTTCTATTCTCACTATTGTTCTTTTTCTTCTTTTTCTTCAATTTCTTTATTCTCACAGCATTGTTTATTCTTCAATTATTCAGAGTACTGTCTGAATTGATCAATCAACAGATGTCAAAGTGAGATCTCTCACATTTAGAATATATAGATGAATTGCCTGATCTCTGATAATTTCAGAAGCTCTCTTGCGAACTGCCACAATCACATTCAGTACAGCCTTCACAGGCTGAATTCAATGTATTGTTGTTAGAATTGATAGATGTTATGATAATTGTAGCTGTTGTAGCTGTTGTAGCAGTGTTGATCACAGAATCTGTATTCTGTAGATTTTTTTATCTTTTGAAGAATCAAGTCATAAACAGATTTCCTTCATGAGAAGATCAACATTCAATATCACAGCTGTGAATTTGAAATCTTGTATCTTCTCCATCTTCTTCTGAATATAATTCCTTCAATTGTTGAGTAGAACTGAGTAGAAGTCATCAAATATTCATGTATCTGAGAAGGAAGCATTCATCATCTTCAATTTTGTGATGATAAACTGAAATTTATCAAAGAATGTGTGTAGATTGATGATCTATGTGTCACTAAGAGACATGAATTTCAGAACTGCCTCACAGTGTAACTGTGTTTTGAGAACAGAGTATTTCTGTTCAATCACATTTCATAGAGTATAAGTGATCTGATTTTCATCATATTTGAAGAAACATGATCTGACACCTGCACTCAAGAAGTTTGAGATGAATGTGTAGAGTCACTGATTTCTGATATCTTAGAATGATGCTTATTCATCATCTCTTTGTAGAGGGTTCTGAGTCTGTTGTTTCTTTATCATATATCAACACTGTATATCAATCAGTTTCAATTTCATGAAGATGCTTCATGTGATGTAATTGAATGTATCAGTTAGACTGTTTAATTACACAGTATTCTTGACATCTTTCTTGAATTGAGAGATTGTCTTGTCAACACAGCTATTCAGTTTATAAAGATTGAATTTCAATCTTTCATCAAGATTAGAATCCCATGTGGCTGTACAGACTGTCAAGGTAGTGACAGAATAATTGTTGACATTCTGTGATCAATTCATAGAGAATCTCTGTTGACAGAGTTTTTCCAGTTGTAGTTCAAGTTCTAGAACTCTTCACTTCTCCTTCTTTATCTCAGATATCATCTTGAGATGCTTCATCTGTTGATCTGATTTTTTCTCACTCAAACTGTTGACATCATGAGAACCAGCTTCATCAAGCTGTCAAGTAGATTGGGGAGCCGGCCTGACTGTGTCACAAGCTGTATTCAAACCAGCTTCAAATTGAGAGGATGTTTCAGAGTGTTCAACAATGAAGCTTTCAAAAGCTTCAGAAGAATGTTCACTGGCAGAGTATGAGTGTGAAGAATCATCATCATCAACTGCAACTGACTCAGTGAAAAGAATGTGAGATCGCGAACATGTGTGTGGGCGAGATTGTATTGAATCTGCTATCTTGATATTCATTTATTGAATCCTTGTCAATATAATTCTCTTTTCTTGCTTTTTTACAAATGTGGTGCATTTTCTGCAAGCCTCTTTTTTAAGTGAGCAGTAGTATTATTGATTATCAAGATCTCAAACACATCAATACTAATAGAATAAGACAATTTTAACTTCTGATGGGTGTATCGAATGAAGCAGCAGTTCAAATAATGATTATATTGATAAGGAATCCCGAATTGGCAGCGATTTTGCGCAAAATGAGTCTCATAACCTGTGAAAGGTGTAAAGCTTGTGTGATTGAAAGGTTGCTAGCTTGTGGAAAGTGATATGATGGAAGGATTAGTAAGCCAGATGACGTGACCTGATATTATCTCATTCTTATCTTATTTTATTTCATTAAAGAATAGTTGTATGATTCTTTTAGATATAAAACACTTAACTCATTTTATTAGAGAAAGTAACAGTTTTAACATCTTCAAAGTCTGAATTAACTTTGACTTTGAAACATCATCAAATGCTTCTTTTATATCAATAAAAACTGCAGTTGAGATCAGATCTTCATACTTTGCTAATTGAATATTATGAACAACTGAGAGAACAGTGTCAATTATAGAATATTGTTTTCTATCTCTCATTTATTCACTGAATAAAAGAGAATTATTAATAGACCTTATAAAAGATAGTTAAGTAGCTATTATCTTTTTCAAAACCTTTTCTAGACAGTTCATTAGAGATATTACTCTATATAACTTAGAAATTGAAGTGTTTCTATTAGATTTTGTAAGAATTACTCCTATGACTTCTCTCCAGCATTTAGAATGATATTCATTTTTCAAGAGATTAAAAAATAGCTTAAAGTATTCATTCTATAAGTTGAAGTATGAATTTTAAATAATTAAGTAATTGATTGAATCATGCCCTGCAGCAGCTTTAACTGAACTTGAGAAGATAGCTGACTTTAATTCATCTTGTGTAAGCTCAGGCCATTCTCAGTCATTTTCATCAATATAGTTGTGAAGTGATATATTCTCTTTCTCTGAATCTGAATCTGATGAGTTTTGAAAGAGAATTCTTATAAAAGTTTGACATTTTTTCTCAAAAGAATTTACTGTATATAATTCATTCTGAAACTCATATTCTAAGGCTAGAAGTTTTGCTACACTTCTTGTTTTAGTATAGTTAAAAGCTTTAAAGACTTCCTTTTCTTGTGTTTCTTCAAGAAATTTATTTCAGCAGTCTGTTTTTAGCTCTTTTAATATCTGAAAAATATTCATTTCTGACAGCTTTGAACTCATTATCAGATATTACTTCATTCTTTCAATCTCTTCTAGTAGTAGCTATCTTCTATCTCATATTACTTAGTGAGATCTTGATAAATATTAATTTAATCTTCTTAATTCTGTTTAATACTTGTTATGAAGGCTTCTGCTCAGTCATAGACATCTTAACGCTTTATTACTATATTATTAGCAATGTGAATCAGACTGCAGAGATTTTGTGTGAAATATGTGATTTCTAAAAGATTCAGTATCTTTATATAATAACTGTGTGTGACAAAGAACAGGCTGACACCTGTTGAAATAGCATCTCAGTTATTATTAGTAACTTTAGTATATAGAAGAAGATTATATCAGTCATCTTATAAATAATTACAGAACTTATAATAATAATTCTTCACTATCTGAATTATTTACTCTGATGCATCATCAGTCTCAGAGTGATAGACAGTTTAAAAACAGTGTATAATCTTAAGAACTTGACAGATTCTTGTTCAGAGAGTGCTTGTAAATTAACAGTTTTAATTTAATACTATAGATGTCAGCAATTCATATATCTGATAGAATGAACTTTATAGAAAGACTTTAATAGCCCCGGTGGCTGAATGGTTAATGCGGCCACCTGGTAGCGCCTTGGCGTGGGAAACCAAGGCGTGTGAGTTCGAAACTCGCAGGGGATACATTAAATCCGGAACTCAAGCACCTCAGGTTTCTAATAAATACAGAGGTGTACAAATCACTTCAATGAATCGCTCTATGTTCCTGGGCTGGGAAGTTATTATCACATGTTTCTAATTGTCACTCCTTTGTATTTTCCTATGTTCTTGTTATCTTGGCGTGGTCTCAACACCTGTATTTCCTCCTGTATAATCAACACTTGACCTGTATTTAACATCACACAAGGACTCATCATAAGCTTCACTTGCATATGAGTATAATGAAAGAATAATAATAATAATAATAATAAGACTTTAATAACTTGTTCAATATCATTCTTATCATAAGATTTCAATATTACATCTTTACTTAATTAATCAACAATAATCAGAATATTTTTATAATTCTTACTCTAAGAGAGATCAGTAGTGAAGTCAATTATCACATCTTATTAGATTTGATCAGAGATATTAAGTGATTTTAGTACATCTTTTCTATGATTCTTTCATAAGATAATAGTGAAATAACAGTCACAGTTTCAGATAAAGTGTCTGATGCTGTTTAATATCTCAGATCAGTACAATTCTTGAAAGATTATTCAGTACAGTTGTTTACAATCTGAATGTTTAGTTATATGTAAATCACGTATCTCTTATATTATTCAGGTATGTAAGAGTTCAGAGTGAGAGACTCAGTGATATTCTTGAAATTACAGAGTATTATTATCATTAATTGAACACTCTGAGATGTCAGTTCTTATACATAGTTCTGAGAGAAATCAGAGTGCTTCTTGAAATACTGCTTTGATAAGTGTTTAAAGAAGTTCATCAGTTTAAGCTGTCATATGTCACAATTAATTTAGTGTAGATTTGAAGAAAGTTGAGATATCAGTGACAGTTCTAATTGAAGAAGTGTGTATAATGTTATGAGTTGTTTTATCTTAATCAACTAATATCTTCAGATTTAAGAGCTGATACTCTTAATTCATTCAGTAAGTATCTGTTGCACTAGATGATATATCTTACTCTCATTATAAAAGAGCATCTGTTATCAAGTTCTGACTGTCAGAGTGATAGTGTATTATGAAATAAAAACAGCTTAATAGCTCAGATCATCACATCTGTCATTCAATAAGCTTATAAGTGATAGTGAAGTATTTGAGATTTGTTATAATCTATGATTATCTCAAATTTGAAGACACTTTAAAGTTTAGAGTCTCATTCTTCTAAATAGTGTATAATTATATGAAGTTCTTTATTATAGATCTTCTAATTGCATTCTACATAACTCAGTTTCTTAGACATGAAGATGTATAATTATAAGATATTTTTATTATTGTATTATAATATAGCTTCTTCTGTGATATAGTCAGAGAAATCAACTTTCACAACTATCTTATAATCAGAATTAAGTATTATTAGTAGAGAGATATTACTGAATATCTTGTTCATCTGTATAAATGCAGATTCAGTATTGACTGATTACTGAAATACTGAGTTCTTCTTAATAAGTTCTGTAAGTGATCTCATAATATGTGGGAAGTTTTATATAAATCACTGATAGAAGTTAGCAAATTTGCTGAAGCTTTATAAATCTTTCACAGTATGTGAAGCTTCTCATTCAAGAATGACAGAGATCTTCTCAGAATTCATTCAAATTCTCTTATCAGCTTCTATAATAAAATCTAGATATTTTATACTCTTGAGTTTGAAATCACACTTGTTAATATCTATTAACAGTTCTACTTCTCATGAATATTGTAATACTCTCTACACATGTTTCTGATATTTCTTTCTGAATTCATTAATAAAGATGAGAATGTTATCAAGACATACAGATACAAACTTGTTAAGAAAATCTCAGAGTACTCAGTTAATATACTTCTGAAATGTACTAAGAGTGTTAGCTAGTTTAAAGACAGTGACTACTCACTCAAAGAGATTATAACATGTTCAGAATACTGTAAGTCATTTATATTCTTTGACGATATGAATCTTATGAAACACAGTGATGATATTTAACTTTGTAAATTATTGAGCTTATCTGATATATACTAGAGTTTCATTGATGACAGATAAGAAATAATAATCTTTCTTTATCAATCTGTTCAGATCTTAATAGTTTACACAGAATCAAAGTTCCTTATCTGATTTCTTTGTAAAGAGAATAGAAGCTGCAGTGAAAGAGTTACTAATATATATGAATTTCTTATTTAACAGATTATTGAGTATCTTCTGAAGAAGAAGAAGTTCATCTTGAGACATATTATAAAGAAGGTCTTATGATGACTTAAAATTCTTATCATTGTTCTTTTCTAATCTAATACTGTGATTCACTTCTGAGCCTTGTAACAGAAGTATATTTACAATGTTATCTTATTGAAAGATATTCAGATATTTATAATATTATTAGGAGAGTTTTATATGAGAATCTGTTATTGTAGTATAGAATAACTTCTCTAGAGCTTTCTTGATATCAGTTAGACTGATGAAGTAGTTTGCTATATAATGCTGCTATCAGTGATCTTGTTAGTAACCTCTTTTTCAGAGCATTTTATAAGCATTAACAGAGATCTGTGTCAGATTCATAGTCTTATAAATATCATCTTCATGAACTCTATCATTGTTAGAGAATATTAAGCTTCTGTTTTAAGCATTCAATAAGATGCCTTGTTCAGATAGTCAGATAAGTTCTAATATAAGATTATAATCATGATTATTAACTGTATATATATAGACATCTTCACATTGATGTTCTCTGACATCTATGTTTAACTTCATCATGTAATGAGTATAAATGTCTTTTCAGTCATTAAATTCGGTGAAAAGTTGAGATTTTAATAAGATAATACACTGAAGGTTATAATGTCTGATGAGTGAAGATTTAATCATTGTATAATAACATAGACTGCTATCTATCATGGATTTCATATTATACATGTTATCTATCACAGTAGATACAAGAATTGCATTCATTGTCATTTTCTCTTTACATTATTATTGTCTGATCTCTTCAAGCTTCTGCTTGTAAATTTGAACAGAAGCTAATCTTTTCTCTGTTTCATCAGAGTGTTCTTATAGTTATCTTTCAAATCTTTCTCTAATGTAATATGACTGGCGCAGACAGATGCTGATTCATCTTTTAAGTGAGAAGACATGTAGATTAATTGATAGTTGAAAGTGATATATTCTGATTAATTACAGTTAATACATATCTTATATTAACATTAATTGACAACTTCTTCCGAAGTGATTCTGAGAACTCAGAAACTTATTGAGGTAATAAAGTCTCTTGTTTATGCATAGATATTTAAGTTAACTTAATTCATGATATCGGTATTGTTATTCCTTGATATAGATGTGTGAGTAACTGAGATGTAATATCTTCTATCACTGTTCTGTAAAGTCTTAAGCTTGATAAGATGATCATTCAACGTTCAAAGTTATATGCAGAAGTCTTTATAAGTTAAGTCTTTGTCAATACTTATAAGAATCTCTAAGAGTTTAAAAGTTAGTATCTTGTTGAGCATGCTGATCTTCATTCAATTCTCTCAAGATTGATCATCTACTTCTAGAATCTTGATATTGAAGTCAGAGATGAATGTTGTAAGAGAAGTATTTCTCTGTCAGATACTCTGTAATGAATCTAATACTTTCTATTGCATAGCAGT
The DNA here is from genome assembly GCF_000003855.2 of Blastomyces gilchristii SLH14081. Taxonomy (NCBI): domain Eukaryota; kingdom Fungi; phylum Ascomycota; class Eurotiomycetes; order Onygenales; family Ajellomycetaceae; genus Blastomyces; species Blastomyces gilchristii. The sequence goes on along the minus strand of NW_003101675.1, from coordinate 533,264 downwards.
GTCTCAGAACAGAATATTGAAATGTGTGATAATATTGTCAAATTTGCAATTCTGGTTCACATACTTTCATTCATGAATGAAACTTCTGTCTCACACAATTCTTCAATCATTCATTGATATATCAATCTTGATTGATTCGTGAATTGATGACATCTTCATCTATACTTAGTTTCATCAGCATTTCCAATCTCTATGATGAATAGAGAGTGAGATTAGAAGAATTAAAATATATGAGAGTATCTAAGTATTTCTTCAATATTCACATTCTGTTCATATTCAATTCTGTCAGTGTTGAAATTGTCTGTGTAGAGATTTCTTATTGAAACAATCATTGAATTTCTTTGTAGTAGTATTATTAAGTTGTCTGCATATCAGCTATCTGTTGTTATTATAGTTTTAATATTGCTTAAAGCTATTGCGATACTGTGTCTATACTCATAATTAATAGTTCTTTTATATTAGTAGTAGACATAGCTCTATTGTTTGTCAGATATGTTATATCTATGAAATCAGAAGAAGTGTAATTATATGAATATCTTATACATCTAAGATGTTGAAACTTTCAGATCTTTCACTGATATTCTCTTTGTAAGATCTTATTACAGAGTCGGAGTGACTGATAAGTAAGCTTCTATCTAGAGACTTAGTATCTGCTTAACTGATTAAGACTTGATATCTATTTAACTGTTTAATTGTTTCACTATTTCTGACACATCATTATATGTTCAGATATCTCAGTAGTTAATTGTTTCTAATGAGAAGACAATGAATGTGAATAATTATTTCTAATAAGAAGATAATAAACATTTTTCAAGTGTAAGAGGTCCACACTGAATAGATTGATATGATATTTATAGATCTTATATATCAAAGTGAAAAACATTAGAGAAGAAAAGAAAGACAAAGTATGAGAATTAATAATTGAAATGAATATTTATACACATACACAGTGACGCTTCAGAGTGAAAGAATAGAGATTTCATGAGTTTTTCAGTCAAGAATTACAACTGAGAATTCAAACTTTCAGTGAAATCTGAGAAGTGTAATAAAATAGTCTATATAATTGATCAGGCGAAGTCTGTCACATTAGTCTCTTCTTTTCAGAAGTGATATAGAGTTGTGAGTATGTAGTTCTTATCAATCAAGAGCCGCTGTCTTGAATAATGCAGAGCTTAGAGTTCAGATTAAGTGATTATAGTTAACTCATTTTATAAGATATTATCAGCTACAGCTGTGAAATCTCTTATCAAGAATATCTTCAATCTCTTATTTAAGTTCATTATCTTCTTCTATGATCTCTAATGACTGTCAGTTAAAAGCTAGTTAATCAGAGAACAGATTAGTGATAGCATGATAAAGTAAGCTTGTATAAAAGACATTGTGAATCTCTGATAATATATTAAGATACTAGTTATAACTGTCTAGAACTTCTATTACTGTATACTTGATATAATGATAATTCAGTGTACAAGATAAGTATATAATCTGTATATTCTTAAGATTCAATCATATCAGATCTTCTATCTTATATTACTTAATAAGATCTCAGTGAATATTAATTCAGTTCTTTTAATCTTATTTAACACTTGTTATAAAGACTTCTGCTCAGTCACATATATCTCAGAGCTTTGTTACTATATTATCAGTGATCTGAATCAGACTGTGAGAGTTCAATATGAACTGTGTAGTCTTTAGAAGATTTAACACTTTCATATGATAACTATCTATAAGAAAGAATAGACTTATATCTGTTAAAATAGTATCTCAGTCATTGATAGTAATCTCTGCATGTAGAAGAAGATTATATCAATTATCTTATAAATAATTACAGAACTTATAAATATAATTCTTTACAGTCTGCATTATTCATTCTGATATATTATCAGTCTCAGCGTAATAAGCAGTTAATAAATAGTATATAATCTTGAGAACTTGACAGATTCTTGTTCAGAGAGTACTTACAAATTAACAGTCTTAATTCAGTACTATAGATCTCAGCAATTTAAACATCTAATAGAATGAGATTTATAGAAAGACTTCAGTAACTTATTCAGTATTTATCTTATCACAAGATTTCAATACTATATCTTTACTCAATTGATTTACAATAATCAGAACATTTCTACAATTCTTACTTTTAAAGAGATTAATAGCAAAGTCAATTTTTATATCTTATCAGATTCTATCAGAGATATTAAGTGATTTCTGCAGGTCTTTTCTACAATTCTTTTATATAGTGATAGAGAAACAATAGGTGTACTTTCAGATAAAGCATCTAATACTGTTCAATATCTCAGATTAGTAGAATTCTCAAGAAATTATTTAATACAGTTATTCACAATCTGAATAATCAGTTATATATAAATCATGCATGTCTTGTATTATCTGAGTATATAGAGATTCTAACTGAGAGACTTAATATTGTTTATAAAATTACAGAGTATTATTATTCTGAATTGAATATTCTAAGATATCAGTCTTTATATATAGTTCTGAAGAGAATTAAGATACTTCTTATTATACTGGTTCAGTGAGAATCTGAAGAAGTTCATCAGCTCAGACTATTATATATTACAGTTTATTTAGTGCAGAAGAAGTTGAGATATCAGTATCAATGTTAATAGCAGTTCAAAGATAGAATGTTCTAATCAGAGAAGTGTATATAGTGTCATGAGTTACTTCATCTTGAGTAACTAATATCTTCAGATCTAAGAGTCAGTGTTCTTAGTTTACTTAACAGATATCTGTTACATCAGAAGGTATATCTTACTCTTATTCTAAGAGAGTATCTATTATTAAGTGCTAACTACTGAGATGATAGTGTATAGTCAAATAAAAACAGCTTAATAGCTTGAATTATCATATCTGATATTGAGTAAGCTTATAGATGATTGTTAAATACTTGAGATTGTTATAATCTGTGATTATCTTAAATTTGAGAACACTTCAGAGTTCAGAGTCTCATTCTTTTAGATAGTATATAATTATAAGAAGTTTCTTATCATATATCTCATAATTGTATTCAGCAGAACTCAGTTTCTTAGATATAAAAATATATGATTATAAGATATTTTTATTATTATATTATAATACAGCTCCTTCTATAATATAGTCAGAGAAATCAGCTTTAATAACTATCTTATAATTGGAATTAAATATTATCAGTAGAGAGGTATTAATGAATATCTTCTTTATTCATATAAATGCAGCTTCAGTGTCTACTTCTCACTGAAATACTGAGTTCTTCTTAACAAGTTCTGTAAGTAATCTTATAATATCTGAGAAATTTTATATAAATCACTGATAGAAGTGAGTAAATCTGATGAAGCTTTATATATCTTTCATAGTATATAAAGCTTCTCATTCAAGAATAGCAGAGATCTTCTTAGAATTCATTCAAATTCTCTTATCAGCTTCTATGATAAAATCTAGATATTTTATACTCTTGACTTTAAAATCATACTTATTAATATTTATTAATAGTTCTGTCTTATATAATTATTATAATACTCTTTATATATATTCTTGATATTTCTTGCTGAATTCATCAGTGAAGATGAGAATATTATCTAGATATATAGATACAAACTTATCAGAAATCT
>NW_003101675.1:523329-528689 GCF_000003855.2 Blastomyces gilchristii SLH14081 | reverse complement strand
ATAGATCACTGTCTATCTTGACTTTCATATTATACATATTATCTATCACAGTAGATATAAGAATCACATTCATTATTATTTTCTCTTTAAATTGTTATTGTCTAATCTCTTCAAGCTTCTGCTTATAAATTTGAATAGAAGCTAATCTTTTCCCTGTTTTATCAGAGCATTCTCATAGTTATCTTCTAAATCTTTCTCTAATATAACATGATTGTCATAGACAGACACTGATTCATTCTTTGAGTAAGAAGACACTGATCTTTCTTTTGAGTGAGAAGGTATATAGGTCAATCAGCAGTTGAAAGTGATATACTCTGATCTGTTACAGTTGATACACACTTCATATTGATATCAGTCAGCAACTTCTTCAGAAGTGATTTCAGAAACTCAGAAGCCTGTTCAGACAGCAGAGACTCTTACTTATATATAGATATTTCAGTCTACTCAGTTTATAACATCTATATGATTGTTATTATTCTTCAGCAAAAATGTATAAAAGACTGAGATGTAACACCTGCTATCACTATTCTGTATACTCTTGAGCTTGATAAGACAGTTATTCAATGTCTGAAGTTATATACAGAAGTCTTCATAAGTTAGGTCTTTATCTACACTTATAAGAGTCTGTAAGATCTTGTTTAGACAAGTGGAATGAAAGCTGGCAGAAACAAAAGAAGAGTATACATTATTCAAGATTTGAAACAAAACCCAAGTGGAAATCTTGTTCAATTAAATGTAAAAAGAAAATATTCTCATCTATAATACAGCTGAAACTAGGACATGGCTATTTCAAATCTTATATACAAAGATTTGATGATAGATTTGACTCAATAGAATGCTTATTCTGCAATACAAATGAGAATCCTGAGCATATTGTAATGCACTGTGCATTATACAATAGTCTCAGAGCCAGATTGAAAGAGAAGTATGATCTAAATCAATTAAATATGAGATTCTTATTCTCAACTGAGACAGGAATTAAATACTTAATAGACTTTCTATCAGAAACTCAAGCAGCTACAAGAAAATGGCTAAATTCAGAATTATCTGAATATGAAGAGGAGGAAATCAATCAGATATAGTCTGTTAAAACAGCTATACACTCTCTTTTAATAATTTGTTTTGTTATAGTCTCTCTTTACTTTATCTTTTTCTTTATCTTTTTCTTTCAATTTCTTTCTATCTATCTATTTAATGTGTCTATCTTTGAGACTGTGTTCTTTTTCTCTTTTCCTTTGTCATGATATTATCAAATGGTTTCAAAGTATCAAAAGATGTTAAAACACTGCAATTTGTAAACAGTTTTTGTATTCTGGGCTGGAATTTTCTGATTTTGCATATCTGAAATTGATGAATGTATAATAGTTAACTTTACAGACATAGGAAAAACCCTGAGAACTAAAAGTTCTCAGGTAGATGTCATAGTCTCTGACTGCATACATCTATAATTGAAGAATAATAATAATAATAATAATAATAATAATAAGAGTCTGTAAGAGTTTGAAAGTTAATGTCTTCTTGAGTATACTAATCTTCATTCAATTCTCTCAAGACTGATTACTCACTTCTAGAATCTTGATGTTAAAGTTAGAGATGAATATTATGAGAGATGTATTTCTCTGTCAGATACTCTGTAATTAATCTAATACTTTCTGTTATATAGAAGTGTCTCAGAACAGAATATCAAGATATTTAATAATATTCTCAGATATTTATAACACTGATTCACATACATTCATTCATGAATGAAGTTCAAGAGTTCTCTCATATTATCATTAGACATGGTTATATTGTTCATCAAATGTGAAATTGAAAGAAGTGTAATTATATGAATATCTTATAAATCTGTATCAGAACTCTCAGGTCTTTTACTAACATTCTCTTATAAGATCTTATTACAGAGTCAGAGTAACTGATAAGTAAGCTTCTATTTAGAGACTCAGTATTCACTTAACTGTTTAATCATTTCTTTATTTCATATGTATTATTACGTGTTCAGATATCTTCTCAATGAGTAATTATTTCTAATAAGAAGATGATGAATATTTTTCAAGTGTAAGAGGCCTACACTGAATAGATCAGTATAATATATAGGTCTTATAATACAAAAGTGAAAGACATTAGAGAAGAAAAGAAAGACAAAGTATGAGAATCAGTGATCAGAGTGAATATTTAGACACATACATAGTAACGCTTCAGAGTGAAAGAATAGGAATTTCATGAGTTTTTCAGCTGAGAATCAGCAACTAAGAATTGAAGCTTTCGATGGAATCTGTGGAGTGTAATGGAATAGTCTATATAATTGATCGGGGCGTAGCCCGTCTCAAATACATTAAATTCAGAACTCAAGCACCTCAGGTTTCTAATAAATACAGAGGTGTACAAATCTCTTTAATAAATCACTCTATGTTTCTGAGCTGAGATGTTATTATCGCATGTATCTAATTATCACTTCTTTGTATTTTCCTATGTTCTTATTATCTTGGTGTAGTCTCAACATCTGTACTTCTCTTCCTGTATAATCAACACTTGACCTGTCTTTAATATCACGCTAGGACTTATTATAAGCTCCGCTTGAATATAAGTATAATAAAAGAATAATAATAATAGTAATAACAGTGAAAGATAATCATTCTTTTAAAATCAGAATGAGACTGAGACTGAAGATTAAATTCAGTTTTATTTAGTTTATTCAGTGATTACTTATATAATCAGAATTTGACAACAATTACTGATAATACTTATGAAATAAGTAAATACATTCTTATATAAGTTTACTATTTACTTTCTCATGAAAACTTCACTTCTCTGATATACTGTAATTAGAGGTATTAAACTATCTGATAATTTTATGTTTTACAATCATGAGTTTCTTGATTATTTCTTCTTATAATAATTCTCAGTGATAGTAATAAATATCTCAGCTTGAGTTGAACTTTCACTTCATTTTCATCTCTATTAATGAAATTACTAGAATATCATATATTATCAGTCTAACAGTTGAATATGTACTCTCAATAATTTTTCATAACTCTAGAATTCATTTAATGTATAAATCCATCAGATTATCTTGAAGATAGCAATAAAATTCAGTTTTATAAGTATGTAGTTTTGCCTGATTGTCAGTTGTAATCAATGTATGTAAGTTCTGTTTCAAAGTTAGTATTATAGTTCTGTGTAATATGAAGTATTATCAAAGATTATTACTTACTAGAGAATTATATTTCACTGTCTTTACATCTCTACTATCTGCTTATTCAAATCTCTGATAGTTGATATTGTAGTAGTCTCAGATTAATTTAATATACAAGTCTCATTTCTTCTCTGTTTAATCTTGAGAAGTGTAGATATTAACACAATGAGAGAGATCTAGTAGAGGTAGACTAGCTGCTGAAATCATGAATTTTACATTTAATTTCATTTGATCTGATCTCATACATTTCTTGGCATGAATCTCACTGAGACTAATTATTAAAAAAACATGCAAAGTAACTATTCATATAAAGTTATTATTTTTGAACATTTTAAGGTTTTTTTTAGACTATTTTTAATTTTTTAAAAGATAACACTTTTGATAATACTCAAATGAGATTTAAAGTCATTTAAAGTAATAAAAATAAGTTAAATTGAGAAGTGAAAATCATGATCTTATTTGAAAAATGTGATAAGAGTAGACAGTAAGTCTCACTGAGACAGTATAAAATTACTATCTAATGTTAAAATTATGTAATGAAATCAATTAAATTAATAATGAGATCATTAAATATTCTGATTCTGGTCTTAGATACAGTTACATGATCAGGCTAACTAGAGCTGCTACAGTATAGTACTCTGTAAAACATTGTTCAGTTTTACTGAATTAATATACCAGTTTATTTCTTACAGTAATAATAGCCTGCACTAGAGTATCATATAAGACTGAATTTCTTTTTGAGTGATTCAACTGCTTCTTAACATAAGTAAACAAACTGTTATACACTCATCAGACTGACTGCAGTATTAATATACAAGTGATTAAAACTATCTTAGTCATCTTATAAAACTGAAACAGTAAATCAATCATTATTTCAACTGAGTTTACTTCATATCAGAAAGTTTTAATATCTAAATCTTTTTCTAATCAGAGTATTACACTCAATGAACAATCATCTGATACAATCAAAGAGTCTGAATAGTAATCTTATATATTAAACTCTACTATATTTTAACATTCTGTATTATATTCAGTGATATGACTGATTTATTTATTTATTAAATCTTATGAAATCATTATTATTATTTAGAGAAGATATAAATTATATTAATAATATTTTAAATCTGTAATATTTAAATTATTACTCAATCTATTCAAAATTAATAGTAGTGTTATTAAAAAGTAATATTCAAAAATAATATTAAAAAGTATTATTAAAAAAGTATTATCTTTTACAGAGTGAATATAAAAGTTATTTGAGTAATTACTTTAATCTTAATCTTATCTCAAGCATCAGTCATCTTATTATTCTGCATCTTTCTATTAAGATTCTTTATCAGTGTTTATATTACAAGTTGAATCACATGAGCAATGCAGAAAATATGACCTTATTTATTATTTCAGAAATACAAAGCTGGTTTTTGCTTCAAGCTCTTCATCATAGTATAGTTATTCACAGTATTATTAGTTATATTTATAAGAGGACTGAGACTAATATTCTAATAGTCATTTTTAATCACACTTATTAATATCTCTGTTCTATAATTCTCAGTATAACTACTGATCAATGATTCAAATTCAATTAATATCTCTTAATAACTTCAGTTCTTATCAATGTAATAACATATAACTCTTATAAATATAAGATTATTTGTACTTGTTTATGTATTTACTGTGAGAGACACTCTTTGATGATTCTTTAACTCTGATTCTAGATATTATATATTAACTTTGTAGTATGTCTCAAGATTGAACTAAAGACAGAATCAATGTGAAATATGAAGATTTAAATTAAGTAATTTAAGAAGTATTTAGAATTTAAAGTTTTCAATTAATTGAAGAGAAATATTCAGAGTTATATATATACAAACTAATTATTCACAGAAGTTATTAGATGAGAGTTATAGAATCAGAGTACTAATATATAATCATTTTCACATAATTGTCTTTAAAGTAGAAAGTTAGTATTATTAAAAATCAATATCTGATGAAGTAACTTATCAGCTCAGTAGTAATTTTCTAATGATTTTTCTTTTATTATCTGCATTCTGATAACTTCAGAGGTCAGAAAATATCTTCAGAGCTATAATTAGTTAATGATGAATATTTCTGAATAGAGTTGTAGTGATTATAGCAGAGAGATAACTCTTCAATAATCTGTAATGTG
>NW_003101675.1:518079-523196 GCF_000003855.2 Blastomyces gilchristii SLH14081 | reverse complement strand
TATAAAGATTTAATAAAGATAATAATTTATTTTAACACTAATCACTGATATGTGTAAGAAGAATTATTATAAGAGAAAATAATCTCTTTCTTAACTTAGTTATAATTTTAATACTAATTCAGATTGAATATTATCAATGTATAAAAGTAAATAAATAATCTTAATTAATCTCTATCATATTTCTTGAAATATATTAATATTATGAAAGAGAGTGTTATCAAATTATATTATCAGATGATATTATTAAAAATATATCAATATTATAAATATCAATGTTAAAAAAATATTGATATTTATATATTATAGTGATTTATGAATTATGATAGTTAAATATATATCTATATATTATTTCTGACAGTGATTACAACTTGCATAATAATTTTTAAAGACTTCAAATTAATTTTACTTATTAATAGTTATAAACTTATAACTAACTAATATAAAAAGAAAAAAACTTTTTCTATTTATTATCTTTCTTCTCTTTCTTCTTCTTCTTCTTCTTCTTTATAATTCACTTTTTATTCTTATTTTTCTTCTTCTTCTTCTCATCTGAGATAATAGTCATTTCAAAATCTCTCTTTACTGTTTTTCTAGAAAAGAGTTCTCACTGCTCTCTCTCAGTCAGATTAATCTGTATCTTAAAATCCTGCATTTACTGATCTACTGTCTCAGGTTTCATCTCAGTAGTAAGTAGATTCATATACTCAGAGAGTAGAACTATCTTCTTAATATTCTGAGTTATGAAGTGCATTCAAGATCTGCATGAGGTCTTAATTCTCTTTTTCTCTGTCAGCTTCTGCTAATCAATTAAAGAACAGAAGTATTATTAAAATTCATTGTCTCTTAATAAAAAACTTATCAGTTTTGACTTCTATGTCTTCTACTTTAATACTCTCTCAATCTTCTTCTATTATAATTTATTTATAGTAATACTCTTCTTCTCTCTCTCTCTCTTTATCTTAGTTTTAAATCATTCTCAGAACTTCTTCTGATCTCATTACTACTGTATAAAACTCTTCACTATGTTGTTTTTCAATCTCTTACATGTGATGCTATCTGTATTATTTCTATACTTAGTTCAGTCTAAATTTATCAGAAGTGTTATTTAAAATCATTATTGTTCTGCTCTTTTATAAAGTCTCTTTCAGATATTATAATGTGTCTTACAATCTGTCTTTTCTTACTTAAATATCTTCTTCTTCTCTTTCTTCAATCTGTAATAGTACTTATATGTCTTGATAATCTGCAGAACTGCAGAATAGTTAAAGAGAAATAATATAACTGATATTAATAAGTGTTAAGAGAGAGTGAAGACAGAGAAGACAGCTAGCAATAATATAATAATAATAATAATAATAATAATAATAATAATAATAATAATAATAATAATAATAATAATAATAATGATAGTGATAGTAATAATGATAGTAATAATAATAATAATAATAATGATAATAATAATGAAAGAGAGAGTGTATTAAAATATATTATTAACTTATCAAACATAAAGACAACTCAAAGAAAATATTGACAGCTTTCAGAGATGTATAGAAACAGCTACAGTATTGTATAGTAATATTATCTTCATTTAATATATACACTATTAATATTCTTTGTATGCAGTTGTTATATAATCTATATCAGAAATATATACAGGAAGCAGATCTTTATTACTGAAGAGAATAATTACAGTGATTCTCTATTTTCATATTATAAAGATGAGATATTCTTAGTTCTTTCTTTTCTCTTTTCTCTTCTTTAACTCATTACTAATTTCAAGCTGATATGAAAACTATTAAAACACTCTCAGAAACTCTCAACTTGAAGAGTATAGATTAATCAAATTTTAAATATAGAAGAAATTAAATTATCTTCTATAATATTAATTATCTGTCTCTCTTTCAATAGAACAGCAGTTATATTTCTTTTCCTTTTCTCAAGTAAAACATAGTCTGTGAAAAGTGAGTATTATATCAGGCTATAATAATTAACAGTCTCAGCATGCAGTACTGTATATACACAGTGTGTACTGAACTGAGAGACTGTGTGAATTACAAATTAATAATAACATCTTTGTAAGAAATCCCGCTTCTCGCGGATTCTTTACCTCTATTTCTATCTCTCACATAATCAATAGGGTTAGCAGCCCTTGGCTTCATACAATTATATGGACTGAAGTTTACGACTACTATTTATAACTCACCTTGAATACTATTATATATTTAATCTCTATATTTTATGTTTCTACTGTGAATACTTCTAGTAGTTAACACAGATCTTAAACCGCTCCACCACGAACTCGCTCGATCTTTCGAATAAGAACCCGCCGATAGATCCATTGAAAAGCCCTCGATCATATGAGCATTTTGACCCCATCGCCGACCGCATACCCTGTGTGGTGGTGGAGTTATCCAGCCAAACATGAACCAGACATTGTTTGAAACTCCTGTGTGGGATTATCCCCTGTTCTCCCCTACCACACCACAACCCCGGGCCAAATTGCCATACAAATTGTAAGGTGAAGAGACCTAGTCATATGCACCAATCTTCTTGATTTTGAAAGATTCTCAATCTGTAATTGTGAAGATATCTGAGAAGTAATCTCTGTGAAAACCCTGTCTCTCTTTGATGTTTCAAAACATCAATGCTAAGTCTCATCCTCATATCACTCTTCTCAATCTGACTCATTCCTGGCAGAAAAATACAAAAAGATATCTCAGTGATAATATCAAGCATATAATTAATAGACACTTCTGAAGTGCAATTCTACAGTCTGTCTTCAGTGTATCTAGACATCAATATCAAGTCTCATCCTTGTACTGCCTCTCTCAATCTGACTCATCTCTGATAGAATAATACAAAAAGATACCTCAGTAACAGTATTCAATACATAATCAGCAAATAATAAGTCAATAGAACAAGTCAACAGCACATCAATAACTATAAATTCAGTATACTTCAAGATCTGACTGAGTCTTTGATCTCTGTACAGTGAGATATATTAAATCTAGTTTTAATATTTCAATATTCAATAGATTCTGTAAGAGATTAAGAACAGTAATACTAGATTTCTATTGAATTTAAGAATTAACTCTGTATTAATATAATCATTGATAAAGTCTTCTATTTTAAGATATAAATAATCAGTTTCTCTACATTCTGCTGATAATATTTATATTATTATATAGAAACAGACTTATATTCTCTATAATATCAAGACTCTGAAGAGAGAAAGTCTTGATAAAGAGTATATAGTAGTATATATCTTAGCAGTTTCTATCTCATTCTTCTGCAGCAGTTATTGCAAAAAAAAAAAGATTTTTACTTCTCTTGAAAAAGTAAGATGTTTTTCTCTGAATTTTATATAATATTCTTACAAGAATTAAAAATAGAGTTATTTTCTATTATAATTTTACATTCTTTTAAGTAAGAATTACTTTTTCAGTGACTGAAGAGCTTTTATTAATACTTAATTCTTTTTTACACTTTTTATTAACTGATTTGAGTTATACACTTGTTATGTGAGAAGAATTGAATAATTTAGAATAAAATTAAATAGTTTTAATAAATTTCTCTGTAAAAAATTGATTTATTTTTTATCAGTTTTTCTCTCAAAAACTGTTATATTATCTGATTTATTATCAATTGATATCATACATTTTCTCACTATATCTCAAGAAAGAGATTACAAAGATTTTGTTAATTTATCTTAAAAATCAATTTTAGTTTATTAGATTCTCTTTAAAAATCTAATCTAGTTACTGAACTAGTGTGAAAAAAATCAGATATTTTATATATAAAAGTCTTTTGTTCTTCTTTTGGAAACAGTCTGATCAACTTTTCAATTGAAAGCAGACTTAGAAATCTCTTAATTGAAACAGTCTAATCAACTTTTCAATTCAAAAGAGTTTAATAAATATCTCAATTAAATCAGTCTGATCAACTTTTCATAAAGTAAGAATAATGAGTTTAAAAATACTCTCAGTTAATGTGAAAAAAGATGCTTTCTCAAATACTATTCCTGAGATTGAAATTCTGAAGAGAAGAAAGAAAGAAGAAATAGATAAATAACAAGTTCTTGAAATATAGAAACTTGAAAAAGTAAATAAGATTCTTGAAAAGTAGTATCTGAGTGAGATGAATAAAGAAGTTCTGTTAATTCTTCATACTCAGACTAGATAATTGCAGAAAGTGATCAAGTTCAAACTTGAAATTTCAAACACAGTATAAAAAACTTTGAAAATTTCTAATATAATCACTGACTCTTCAGTTTACTCTTCTTTCTTTTCTACTTCTTCTTTCTCTTCTTCTTTAAAATAGAAGAAAATATATGCTTAACCAGCTGAATCTACTGTCTCTAAACCTGCTATCTCTAAATCTTCTATCTCAAAATCTGCTTAAAATTCTGAGAAAACTGAGAAGAATACAGCTCATACTTCTATTGATAGAAGAGTGAAGAAAAAAATGTAAAAAGAGAAAAATCTTCAAAACTTCAGAAGTAGAAGACTTATTCTCAAAGTCTTAAATCAGAACATCTTACAGAGAAATAAGCTAAATATAAATCTCATTTTCAGAATTAGAAATGAAATCAATCAGCTGTTCTTTTCTCAGTTAATAACTGATATTAAAGTGTAAAAATCAGTTATAGCTTCAATTGAGTCATTCTTCTTTAAAAACTTCATCATTCTGATCACAATGTCTGAATTCAGTACAGAATTCTTTATTCAGAATGAGAATCTCTGAAAATCAGCAGTAGAATCTTTGTTAAATATAATAATTCTATCTGAGAGATATGAAAAGTGAGATAAATTCATTCTTTATAATATTTCAGTTGAAATCTTTGACTGTGATAAAGAAATACTACTTCTTAAAAATGAATTAGAAGAATACAATTCTATTCAACTGAGAAAAGAGGCTGTATAACTTAATTTAATTGAGTCTAGATAGAGTAGAAGAAATATCTCTGTTCTAGTATATATAAAAATACTTGAATAAGCAAGAATCTCTGAAGTAAGAGTAGCAGATTTGAAAATGAGAGATGATAAATACAAAGACTCAAGAATGAATCTCAAAGCTCAAACACAGTGTTTAAATTATCAAAGAAATAAACCCTTTAT
>NW_003101675.1:513532-517579 GCF_000003855.2 Blastomyces gilchristii SLH14081 | reverse complement strand
GTTGACTTTATACTTTTTCAAGAATCAAACTTTGATACTGAGTAAATATGTGACATCATTACTCATTCAAGTTATTACTACTTTCTTTCTGAAAAATCTAAGATAAAATCAAGAGTAGTGATCTATAGAAGAAAAAGATCAAGATATTAATTTAATTTAAGATTTGATATTATATCTGACTCTGATATTCTAGTGAGTGATATTATAGATAAAGAGAATGAGTTTAATACTATTCAACTTATAAATATCTATAATGAAAAGTCATTGAAAGAAAACAACAATATCTGAACAATTAATAGAGAATTTTTAAATATAACTCTGTTAAAAAAGTCTATAATTGCAGAAGACTTCAATACACATTAACTCTGATAGAATTCAGAGTGTACAAGAACAGTAAGAGCAGATAAACTAATTGAATAAACTTTTAAATATTTAATAGATTTAGTTAACAAGTCTGATCAATAAACATTCTTTAGAAAAGATATAAAATAGAAATCTATTATAGATCTAACTGTCATATCATAAAATCTAATTGAAAAAAGACTTATAAACTGATTTATTAATTCAAATGAAACCTCAGAATCAGATCATAAGATTATTCAAGCTGATATTGAACTAAGTGAAAAATAAAGAAGTGAAAATTCTCTTCTCTCTAATTACTATAACTTTGAAAAAGCTGATTGAAAAGTAGTGAAAGAAAGAGTAAAACAGCAGAAATCTGAAAGACAGAGTGAGCTCTATTGAAATCAAAGTCAAGATATCTCAAATGAAATGCTTGAGAATAGAGTAAATCTGATTACATCTATTCTTCTAACAAGTATTGAAGAAAATATTTCAAAGAAAAAGTCTTCTGAGTATTTCAAATCTTGATGAAATGAGAATATCACTTCTAAAAGAAAGCAATTAGACACTACTAAGAGAGATTGAAAGAATAACTTATTATTTGATAAAGAGTTCAAAGCTATTCAAAATGAATATTTTTCAGATATTAAAAGAGTCAAAACAGATTACTGAAACAAATTTCTTAAAGAAGTATAAGAAAAAGAAGTTTTTAAAGTCTTTATCTATACTAAAAAAAGAAGTGTAGCAAAGTTTTCAATCTTAGAATATAAATTTCAGAATGAATTGTATACAGCAAACTCTTTTATGAAAAAGTGTCAAGCTTTTATAAGAATTCTCTTTCAAAACTCATCACATTTGAAAGTGAAGAATATATCACTTTATAAATATATTAATGAAAATAAATGAGAATAATCTGAGCTGATATATGATGAACCAGAGTCAGCAATATTCTTAAGTTCAATTAAAACTGCTGCAGGGCCTGATTCAATCAATTACTTAATTATTCAAAATATATATTCCTACTTAAAGAATGAATATTTTAAGCTCTTTTTCAATCTCTTCAAAAGTAATTATTATTCTGAATACTGAAGAGAAGCTACTGAGATAATTATTATAAAATCTAATAGAAAAGTCTCAATTTCTAAGTTATATAGAGTAATATCTTTGTTGAACTGTTTAGAAAAAATTCTAGAAAAGATAATATCTACAAGATTATCTTTTATAAGCTTTATTATTAATTCTCTTCTATTTAATGAATAAATGAGAGATAGAAAGCAATGCTCTATAATTAACACTGTTCTTTCAGTTATTTATAATATTTAAATAGCAAAGCATGAAGATCTTATCTCAACTGCAGCTTTTATTAATATAAAAGATGCATTTAATCATATTTCAAAGTCTGACATGATTCAAACTTTGAAGATGTTAAAACTGCCACTTTCTCTAATAAAATGAGTTAATTATTTTATATCTAAAAGAATTATACAACTATTCTTTGATGAAAGAAAACAAGATAAAAGTGAGATAAAAATAGAAGTATCATAAGAATCTTCAATCTTATCTGTTTTATTTACAATATACACTGCATATCTATTCAAGAATAGAGAGATGAAAATAGTGAGATCTTCAAGCTATGTAGATAGTATTAATCTACTCTACAGTTCAAAGATAATCAAAGAGAATTTACAAGTGATTAAGAAAGCAGTAATGAAAATCTTTGTTAGAACAGATATTAATCTAATTCAATTTATTAAAAATAAAACTGAGTTAATTCATTTCTTTTCTAAATTCAATAAGAAAAAACTATATCTAACTCTTTTAAATAAAGAGATTAAATGCAGTTTAAATGTCAAATGACTAGAAGTATGATTAAACTCCAAGTTGAATTTTAAATATCATATTCAATGAAGAATCATCAAGACAGAGAGAGTACTAAATAGTATAATCAGACTATTAAATACTGACAGAGATCTATTCTTTCAGACTATAAGATAATTATACATAGTCTGTATTATCTCAGTAGCTGATTATGAAGTTTAAGTTTAATGAAATAATCAAGATAATTTCACTGAACTCTTTCAAAGTCTATAAAACAGAGCTTTGAGAAGAATTCTAAGAGCATTCAAATCATCTTCTATTAAAGCAATGAAAATTAAAGCTTCAATTCTATCTTCTGCTATTCAATTTGAAAAGGCCTGTATAAACTATACTCTGAGAGTCATGAAGATGAGCTTAAATTATATAATCAGAGAAAGAGTCTCTTCTTCATTTTCATCAGTTAACTCAGGAAATGAAGTGGATTGAAATAGAATTCTTGATTGATATGAGAATAATGCTTTAAAGAAAATGTTCTCTCAACTGTACAGACTATATTCACTTATTAAAAATCAACTTTCTCTATCAAATATTGAGAAAATTGATCATGAAAGATACCTCTCTGAAGAGAAAAGCTGAAATCTCTTATAGACTTATAAATAAGTGAACTATCTAAAGAGAGAGAATATGAACAGCACTTGAAGAAGATCTCTATAATCAATATAAAAGACTCTATTCTGATTTACTCAGATGACTCAAAAAATGAGAATTTAAGCAGATTAGATGCAGACATTGCTTATACTGAAGATAATATCAATTTTATCTCTGATTTCTGAAATTTAGACTGTGAATCTGAAGTCTTTGATGCTGAACTATTTATAATAGTAAAAGCTTTCAAACTCATTGAAATAAAATCTCATAAAACAGAAAATAGTTTGAAAGAGATATGAATATTCTCTGATAGTCAAGCTGCTTTAAAAAGACTTAGAAATAGTTAGATTCATAATGATTAAATAAATCTTGAACTGATTTTGAACTCTGTTTTGAAAATTCAAAAGAGAAGAACATCATAACTGATAATTTATCTGCATTGAGTTCCTGCTTATATGAATATTCATGACAATGAATTGGCTGATTCAGCTGCAAAAAAGAGTTCAGAATTAACTAGATCTATTTAAAAAACAGTGTTCTGATCTTTCATAAAGAGAAAGATAAAAGAATCTTATTCAAACAAGTGAAATGAAAACTGGCAGAAACAAAAGAAGAGTATACATTATTCAAGATTTGAGATAAAATCAAAGTGAAAATCTTGTTTAATTAAATATAGAAAGAAAATATTCTCATCTATAATTCAGCTGAAACTAGAACATGATTATTTTAAATTCTATATACAAAGACTTAATGACAGATTTAATTCAACAGTGTGCTCATTCTGCATTACGACTGAAAATTCTGAGCATATTATAATGCATTGTGCATTATACAATAGTCTCGGAGTCAGATTAAAGAAGAAGTATGATTTAAATCAATTAACTATAAGGTTCTTATATTCTGAGCTGGAATTTTCTAATTTTGCATATCTGAAATTGATGAATGTATAATAGTTAACTTTATAGATATAGGAAAAACTCTGAGAACTTTTAGTTCTCAGGTAGATGTCATAGTCTCTGACTGCATACATCTATAATTGAAGAATAATAACAATAATAATAATAAGGTTCTTATTCTCAACTGAGACAGGAATTAAATACTTAATAGACTTTCTATCAGAAACTCAAGCAGCTACAAGAAAATGACTGAATTCAGAAGTATCTGAATATGAAGTGGCAGAAATTGATTAGATATAGTCTGTTAAACCAGCTATACACTATCTTTTAATAATTTTATTTT
>NW_003101675.1:477815-513432 GCF_000003855.2 Blastomyces gilchristii SLH14081 | reverse complement strand
GCTATCTGTTGATATCACGGCAAGCTGGGTTAGATGCGCGGCTGGCTCCGGAGCTGCTTTATTTGACACTACGTTTTGTCGGTGATGGGCTCTCCCTACAGTACTTACAACTTTCTGCACTTTTCTCACCATTATTCCCCGTGGTGGTTGTTATCACAATAGTCTCCTTTCCTTTGACATGATACGTTCGAACGACTTCAAAGGGTCGGATTTTATATGAAATACTGCAATTTGTAAACAGTTTTTGTATTCTGAGCTGAAATTTTTTGATTTTACATATCTGAAATTGATAAATGTATAATAGTTGACTCTATAGACATAGAAAAAACCCTGAGATCTAAAGATTCTCAGGTAGATGTCATAGTCTCTGACTGCATACATCTATAATTGAAGAATAATAATAATAATAATAATCTAGTAGTTAACAGTATATACTATACTAAGCTGTAGGTATCTGAATAATTATCTGTGAGTATTTATTCTTATATTTCAAGCTCTATCAGTCCTCAATCACTTATTATAATTAAAAGAACTAGAAACTTATATACTTCAATTTCTGTAAACTCTACTACAGATACTTAGAAGTAGTTATCTAAATCATGAAAAATCTCTGTAAAAGAAGTCTTGAAGAAGTTATTAATTACTCACAGAATATCATTCTCTACATCTGTACTAGAGAAACTCTTTAAACTCATGAATAAATTAATCTGTTGTTCGGAAAAACGTACGACCGCCGGATAATAACGCGGCCCCTTCCCAACACGCTTACGAATGTAAAGAGGCCCTAGCGGCCACTAATAAATTTAGTATAACATATATAAGAAGCTGGTGTAGGCCTGTAATTATACACTAGCTCAAGCAATCTTTGAATCGCATCTGATAGCATGTCTAAAAACTGGTGAGAAGTACAGACTTCTTCAGAGTGTGACAATTCTATCTATGAAGTGATTTATAGTTATCATGTCAGTGTGATTCTAAAACATCTCAAAAGATAGTGTGTAAAGAAGCAGTGATTGAAAGAGCATCTGATTAATACTGCTCTATTTGTTAAAGAAAAACTTCACACTCAGATGAATGCTATATATGCAAACAGATGAGATGTGAGAAAGAGAATACAAGTAGTGAATCAGATTCAAAGAAGATCAATATTTACTCAGAAGAATAAAAGAGAAGTGATTATCATTAGAGTTGTACAATGATAACAGGAAATCAGAAATTAAATAATGATATAATAACAGACATTGTACAATCAATGAGAAATCACTGAAATGAATATCTTCTCTAGTTAATATAAATAACATTCTTCTCTGCTACCTGAATCAGAAGATATGCAGAACTTCTTAGAGAGTTTACTTAAAGTAGTAAGAAAAGCAGCTGAGATCACTGAATCAGAAGTAAAACTCTATACATGTATGAGAATTCTAAATAAGATTAAGGCCTTGCATACACAGTGACAGACTGAGGCAGAAGTTAAGCAACAGTTGATATTCACAGTAGATCAAGTATTTACTATGAAGAGCTTCACTGATATAATTATCATTATTAATAAGAATAAAGAAAACCAGGTTATAGATCTGCAGCAGAAAATTGAACATTTATACAGATAGATAATTACACTAAATCTGAAGATTTTATCATAATTATTCACAATCTCTTCAGAAGTGTACATATTATCTGAGACTGCTGCACATAATGAGAATTTAAGTATGAAATATATCAAGTCAGAAGATCTGCTGAAATTATCAAGTTTTAATAATAATTAAAAAAATGATGCTGCAATCAGCTGACTAAGTCAGATGAAATTATATTATCAGATTGAATGTAAACTCACAGATAGACAGTTAACAGAATTTTAACAAGTCTTAAGATCTACTGTATTTCTACACAGAAAAGTGAAGTTATTATAAATGACTGATAAAAAGATAAATCTCACAGACTCAGAGTAATATTCATTCTCATAAATATGAAATGAAATTTTCAAATGAATCTTGTATAACTTTGAGAAAGTGAATATATAAGATAATTATTATAAATACTTCACTGAGTGTAGATAAGTAAGTAATCTTATATTATACTTCACACACTTCAGCTTACACTTTTTCACATTAAATAAAGAGCTTTTAACATCTTTCTATTTATAGATCTTCATTCATGATCTTACATCTGAGTTAAGAGTGAAATGAAAATGCTTAACCTTATAATCAGACACAGTGAAAGAAGTATATAACATTCTCATTATACAGAAACAAGTGAGTTAATTATAACTGAAAATACAGTGATTAAGTATATCTTAATAAAGAACAGATAATTAGGCTTCTATAATATAAGTTATACATCTCAATGTAATGAATCTAGATCTGAATATTATTACTAAAGCACTGAATTCTCTGAAAAAGAAATCTTCTAAGTGAAAATCTTGATATTATGAGTATTAAGCTTGCTTTAACTGCAGATATTAGAATTATAATGCAAAGAATTATATATAATATACATAGTTAAGAAAAGTAAGAGAGTTAAAAAACTAGCAGAATCAGTGAGTTTGAAGATACTCACTAATATTCTATGAAAAGTCTGCAAAGTGAAAGAGATGTCTGTATTAGATAACTTTCTGAATTCTGTAAATATTAAGAGAAAGCAGGCTTCTGAATGAGATGTAAGTGAGAATGATAAAGCAGACACTCATCTTAATATCTTGAGATTGGAAATGTTAATGTATAAAGAGTACTTGAGTAAGAATTGAGAGATAGCTGTAAAAGTGTTAGCAGATACAGAAGCTTCTATATAATATATTAATAATTATATAATCTGAAGACTGAAAGAGATTCACTGAGTGAAGAATCTCTGATATATAAGATTATCTGATAATTAATATTTAATATCATCTGCAAGAGTAAGAGTTCTCTTGTACTTCAGAGAATAATCTTGCTATATTTAAGCATGAGAGCTGCAGAACATGAAATACAATCTTATTCTCAGACTCAATTGATTTCAAAGATTCAATTCACAGATTCAATAATGTACATATTATATACAGTTAACTGATAGAAAGAAAATAGTTCATATAATTCAATCAACTGATATGAAAAGGACATTTCATATCTCTGATATAGAAGAATTAAATCTGCTTATATATTAATAAGCAAAGAGAACAATTCACAAGATCTCATCTGAAAGTATTCTGTATATTATATAGAACTCAGAAGTGAAGAAAATTAAGATAAAGAATATATAGAAGAATAAGTGTATGAAGAAACTTCTGAAAAAGTATGAGAAGAGCTTCTGAACAGATCTTTCACTGCAAATGATACTGAAATAAGAATACATACATGAGATTAACATAGAGAATATGAAATCAGTCAATTAAAATGCATACTCTCTGTCACAAACACATCTTGAAGAACAGAAGTATCAGATCACAGACCTTCTAGAATATAATTTTATACAACTCTTATCAAGTGTGTGAGGCTTTTCAGTCATATTCATGAAAAAGACAGATGAGGAGTGACAGATATGTATCAATTATCAAGCACTTAACAAGCTTACAATCAAGAATGAATACTCATTATTATGAATTCAACAATAGTTGAATACAGTCAGAAATATCTGATATCTATTGAAGATTAATCTTCTCTCAGAATATTAACAGATCTCTATAGATGAACTGTTAATACTATGAACTGTGTTTAATATGCAATGAAAGAAGTTCAAATTTCTGACAATGTTATTCAGTCTGATAAATGTGTCTATTATCTTTTAAATAATGATGAATACAATTCTTTATAAACAGAATGAAATCTCATATCTTATATACTTGAATAACATTCTAGTCTTCTCAAACTTATATGATGAATATCTGAAGTATCTTAATAAAGTGCTTATTACTCTGACAGAGTATAAGCTCTGTATTAAATTAATAAAGTATGTGTTTGAAATAGAACAGTGGAAGTTTGTAGAATATATAGTAAGTGATAACTGTATATATCTCATCTCAGAGAAATTGAATATTATAGTGAATTAACTGCAGCTGAGAAATGTACATCATATATAACAGTTTCTTAAATTAATCTTATATTACTGTAGATTTATCAAGAATTTCACATAAATATCTGTATCACTCTCAGATCTCTTAAGAGAAATAGATGTAAATTAGTAAAAGAAGAAGTTTTATTCAATTATCTGAAATATTATATATGAAGAGATCTTTCTCACACTGAGAGAATGTATAATAATATTCTCAGTGCTTATTCAATCAGATTATAATAAACTCTTCTATATTGAGATGAATATATCTGAATAAGCTATCAGACGCACTCTTCTGCAGATGAGTAAGAATAGCAAGCTGCACTCAGTGATATATAATAATAGAAAACTATCAGATACTGAGCTTAATTACTTAGTAAATAAAAGGAAATTACTGATAATCAAGCATATACTGTTGTCATAAGATAGATATATCAACAACATATATATAATAACAGTGATTATAAATTACAAAAGTCTTATCTATCTACAATTAATAATAAAACCTTTCAAATATTTAGTCTCTTGAATCTCAGAGTTCTAAGTATATAATCTTTATATTAAATACTGAAGAGAATTAAACAGTGTGATATCTGATGCAATCAGTCACAGACTCAATTTCATGAGTGAGAGTTCTGTGAATCAGATATAAGAAAAGTTCACATTAAATATAATGAGAGAATATAAGAAATTAGAATAAGTGAATATAATAATCTCTCACTTAAAGAACAGTAAGATGTCAGATAATAAATATCTTGTAAAAGTGATAGAAGAGATGATTTTAAACTTTAAGCTGAGAAAATTGAAAAATGATGTTATACTTTATTATAATCTAGAATATATAGAAGTGCTCTACCTGAAATATTCATTTAGACATGACTTAGTGACATAAATATACAAGAAATTCAGTCACTTAGAAAGCTCTGAACTCATAAGTGTACTTGAATCAAGAGTGTACTGGCCAAGTACGGCTGAGAACATTCAGATATACACTTACAAGTGCCTGAATTATCAGATCATGAAAGAATCTAAGAAAGAATTAGAATATAAGAAAATATAATATCAGATAAAATATACACTACAACTGTTTAAACAATGAGAGATAAATCTCATAGATGTATTACTGTAAATGATAAATAAAAATTATTGAATAATCACTACTATTGACTACACTACTGACTGACCAGTTGTGAAAGCAGTTTCAGAGATGATAGAGAAGATGATGATAAAGTTTCTACATAATGAGATCTATATTAACTATGAAATATCACATGAGATTCTAACTGATAACATTGTAAACCTTGTAGAAGAAGTGATGAGGCATTTCATAAGTCAGTTACAGATAAGACATTATAGAATAATATTATATCATCTGTAAATGAATGAGAAGATGAAATACTTGAATGAAATTCTGAGCAATATACTGATGAAATATCTAGTGAGCAAGTCTATGAGAATATGAGATGAATATCTCAGTCAGGTGCTATTAGTCACATGAATTCAGCAGCATGCAGTCTTCAAGCATTCATTATTCTATCTGTTGTATGAATTGCATCCACGCATTCTGGAGAATGCTTCAGAAAAGGTGAGAAAGAAAATAGCAGTTACAGATGCAGCAGAAACAATAGTTACAGATGCAGCAGTCACAGATGTGAAATCAAGATTGAAAGAGATCAGCCATGTACATGCAAAAGCTAATGAGTTACTTCTTAATTAAGTAATTCAATCAAAAAGAATATGAGACTCACTAGTTAAGAAATCAAGTCTCAAGATGAGAATGTAAGTTCTTGTACATAATAAGAGTTCTGAGAAGTTTCAATCTAGATGGTTTAAGCTATATAAAATACTCAAATCACATTCTCTGAGAATATACACATTGAAAGAGTCAGAGAGACAGATCTTATATAACTTAATAAATGATTCATATCTTATGAAGACAAAGATATAAGATCTGAGCAGATTATAATTATCTATAGTACTATTATCAGTGTTGAAAAAGAAGAGACTTATAATTGAAAAGTCTCATGAAGTAAGAGAAATTATAGACACTTATAAATCAGATAATCTCACTTATTCTAATCTTTTCATAATTATAAGAAAAGAATGAAAAGTAATGAAAAAATGAGATAAATATCACACTTTAATAAGTGATGAGACTATAGCTGATCATACAATAACATACTATTAACAGCAGACACAATGTGATAAAGAGTAGTCTCAAAGTAGCAGACTTATACATGAATCAGATCACAGAAGAAAAAGAAATTCAGAGTTGAATTTAACTGTTTATATCAGTTTAATTACAGAGATAACAGAGAATGAAGTATCTGAAACATTCATGAACACATGAGATCAAGTCATCTCAATCTCTAAGAACACTCAGAGATTAAGTAAGATTAGTTTTAATAAGTCATTCACTGTAGTGATCTGAGCAGGTGAAGAGAGACAGTATAATACATGAGACAGAATCATAAAATAGAAGCTGCTGAACCTAGTCACTGAACACTGTATTATATAGATGTTATATAAGAGTAGTGACTAGCAGACAAAGAAAAAGTGTAAGAAAAGAAAAGAGAATAACTCAAGAGATAATGAATTGATTATCAATCATAAGAGTCAGCTGTAAAAAAAAAACACAAATGCTATCATACACACTTCTTTCATTTTTATATGTCACACATTTAATCTATTTTCAACACCACATCGCCTGAAAAACGCCAAAAATAAAGAAAATCTTAAAACTCGAGATTCATAAGAGATTCAAGAGCTGCAAGTCACTCTTGCAATAATACTGTATTTATCTTCAATTCCTCTATCACTCTGTGTACAACATTAATGTCATTTATCACAAGATTGACTGAAATGCTAATATAGAAATGCATATATATATGTATAGAAAAATTGAAAGAGAGTATGAAACTCACAGAACCAGAAGTCAGAGCAGAGAGAACAGAGATGAAAGAAACTGAAGAAGAAGAAAGCACAGAACTGAATGAATAACAGTGAGAGTTATCTGAGATTAAATACTTATAACTCAGTGTGCACACAACCTTCCCTGCAGAAGAGAAAGAGAAAGTGCTAGAAGAAGCTTAAGAGTGAGAGAGAATAGTCTTAGCAGCATTATCATCTTCAATTAAAATGATCTCTGATATCAGAGTAACTAAGAATCATTGTTAGTATATAAAGCTGCAAAGTCAGAGATAGAAACAGTTATTGAATAAACACTTACTGATCTTAGAGTTGTATATGTAATTACAACATATACAAGGATTCTCAGAAAGAGAGAGAGAAATACAGAGAAATACAGAAAGAAGAACATAGTATGTGAACAGCTCATTTTCATAATAATATTTCAGATAAAATGTACAAGCCTTATATCTGTAAGTGTAAAAGAGTATAACATCTGCATTCTCATTTCTGAAAACACAGATAACTTTTACCTGTATTATAAAGTCAGATAACAGATGTCAGAGAATGAACTAATACAGATCTATCATGTCAAAGAAATTCATCAGAGTGAATATACTTATAATATTGAATTTAACAGTCATGAAAAGTTTCTTGATATCTGTCAATATTATGACTTCATGTATGATAAAACTTATAATGATTTTCTCTAAGAACAGGAAAATCAGTGTCAGAAAGAAAAGATGAAAAAAGAAAAGACTTACAGTCTTAACACTGTTAAAAAGAGAGATGATTCTCTGATATGAATAAATAATTATCTTATTATAAATAATTAAAGTGAATATAATAATCAGTTTTAGTGACTGAGCTTTAAATAGTTATATCATACACAGTCTTCATACAATAAATTGTTCTAGAGATTGACAAGAAGAACAGAAGTATACATGCTAAGAAATGTGAGTCATTAAGTTTATACAATATCTTTCTGAAACAGAGAGGGCCGATAATGAAAGCAGAGATGATAGAAGCAGAGAGAGCAGAAGTAGCAGAAGTACAAGTAGTGAGAGTAAGAGTTGTAAGAACAGAGAAAGCAGAAGCAGAAGAATCAGATACAGAAACAAGTGTAGAAGATTGAGAGAGAGTAGCAGAGAAAGAAACAGAGAAGATAGAGAAGAATGTAGAAGACTCAGTCATACATAATATAAACAATTTCTTTATTATTACATTGTTCAAGTTCTTAATTAATAATTAAACATTGAGTTCACTATTATCAGCAGAGACAGATCTGTCAACATGTGAAGATTCTACAGAAATAAAAACAAACATATTAGTATCTACATTCATGTAAAATCATGTCAGAAAACATGATCAGAAGCTCACTAAGAAGAAAAATAGTTAAGAATGTATAAGAAGATGAAGAGAATGTGTCATTCATAATAACACATTCTGATAATTATTAGAAGAAAACAAGATCTAGTCATGTTTCATAAGATATTATACTTACTGCTAATGAACTGCTCAGTATAAGCACTATGAAAACATTAATTATAAGAACAGAGAGTCATTACCAGAAATGTGTACAATATAATAGATGAATAAATGAAAGATATTGAATAGAAGAAGAGATAGAAATCTTGAATAAGATGATAATAGTTAATAATGATGATAATGAAGAAGATGATTAAAAGATGAAAAAACTTAGTGAATGAGTGATATAATATAGTGAAAGTTTCTTTGTAAGAGTGTAAGAAGAACACTAGCTAGATCAGAAATATAATTGTGAACACTAGCAGCACACTAATTCACAGAAAGCTAGAGCTTATGTCATGATCACATGAGTGTGACTGCATCTGATAAGAGAGAATGTAATTTGAAAGAATATATAACTGCTAAATAATAACACGGCCGCTTTCAAACATGCTTATAAATGTAAAGGGGCCCTAGCGGCCACTAATTAATTTATTATAACGTATATATGAAGCCGGCGTACACCTGTAATCGTACACTGAGTTAAGCAATCTTTGAATCATAAATCTCAGTGAAGAACATTCTTGAGCATCTTCTATAAGATTAAGCTATTTTTCTATAAGAAATACTTACTGTCTGTAAACACTCTTGAACTGAGTCTCTAGATATAATCTTCAGAAATACTTATAAACTGAAAAGAAACTTTCTTAAGCTGTAATCACTTAAGATTATCTACTGAATCATAATCTATCAAAGCTTTTATAAGTTTATATTTAAAATTGACTTACAAGTCTGACTATATAATATCAAAGATGAAGAAGCTATTATCTATATAATAACAGATCTCTACTATATTAAAGTCAAGAATTGACTGAATTATCTAGAGAATAATTATAAGAGATTTCACTGATTCATTCTTAAGATCTGTCTAGAGAATAAGTTAAGAGACTCTGTAAGTTAGACAGAGAACATCTGAACTGTAATTATTAATATTAGAAAAAGAGATAAGAAATCTGATAAAGACTACTCACAGTACTTTATAAAATTATAATATAAATTAAGATATGTGAAAACAGAGCTCTCAAATAAGATCTGAATAATAATATTTATAAAGAGACTGAATAAAGATATGTAGATTATGCTTAATAAGTAAGATTCTAAGCTCTTAACTCTGAAGCAACTGATCACTCTTACTTATAGATTACTTTGAGAGTCACAGATCTGTAAAGAGCAGATCACTGATCAGCTTTATAAGAGTTAGAATAATAGAGAATAGATTTACTGAGAAAAGATAATAAGATATAAAAAGATTCATGTCTGACTGCTGAGCAGAGAGAGAGAGCTTTATAAGCTGCTATAAATAAAGTGTATAATAGAGAGACTATGAAAAGAGTCTTTACTTTTTCTACTTGAAATCAGAATATCTTCACACAAACTATCTGAATAAATTAAAATAGAAATTTAAGAAGTTATGAGCAGAGTCAGTAACAGTCTTCTTAAAAGTCTTAAAGCTGACATCTGAATATGTTACTCTCTCAATGAAAATACATACTTATAGATAGAGATTACACTGCAGTACTACTATTCTATCAGTATAAGAGATATTAATAAACTCATTATTTCAGATCACTGTAGTGTCTTTAAAGCTTATAGAGTGAATAAGCTAAGTAATGAAAACTAAGAATCTACTCTTATAATAAGTAAAGTATAAGAACTCAGATCTAAGAGCTGAGAGAATTATAAGAGTTATCTTTGAATTGTATGATCTCTTCAGAACTTGAAGAAGATTTACAGATACTGTAATTATTACAGATATCACAGATAATATATACTTAAGACTTGTATAACTTCAAAGACATAATCTGTATATATCTATTTATAAGTTAGATTTATACTTCTGATCAGTGTTAACAGACTTACTTATAAAGATAGAATTAGTTAATATTACAGAGTTGATTAGAGAAGACAAGCTCATCTATATAATAACTTTATAAATGTCTGAGAACTTCACAGTCATGCAAACTAAGCTTTAGATATCAGAGATATATCAAGATCTCACAGAGATATTCAGTTTAGCTAAGATAGCTGAACTTTTATCTCACTATGAGAAGAATTTGATAATAGATTTAATAAAAGAATAGAAACTCTTCTAAGAATTAATTTATAAGCTCTTTCATTATAAGACAGAGATCTTTTAAGCTTATATAAAGAAGAATCTGAAAAATAACTTTATCTAATCTTCACAGATCTTCACAGAAGTCTTTGTGATATTTATAAAGAAGATAAATAAAGATCTCAGATCATATATAAACTACTATAATCTGAACTTCAAGAATATAAAGAGTTACTACTTTCTATCTCTGATTGAGAATGTAATCAACTATCTTATAGAAGCTGTTATGTAAGAGGCCTACGCCGAATAGATCAGTATTATATTGATAGGTCTTATATAACAAAGAGAAAAACATTAGAGAAGGAAAAGAAAGAGAAAGTGTGAGAATCAGCAATCAAAGTGAATATTTATACATGTATGTGATGGTGTACATGATGGAGCTTCAGGGCGGAAGAATCTATATGTGTTTATAGCAGCTGAGGATCAGCAATTGAGAATGACTGAGAATCAGAGTGTACATGTTCAAGAATGAAGTGATTGAAATCTGTGAAGTGTAATGAAATAGTCTATATAATTGATCAGATGCAGCCTGTCACATTAGCCCTCTCTTTCCAGAAGCAGTTCTCATCAGTCAAGAGCCTCTGTTTCAGATAATACAGAACTCAGAGTTCAGGTCAGATGATTATACTCAACTCATGTCACAAGATATTATTAGTCACAGCTGTGAAATCTCTTATTAAGAATATTCTCAATCTCTCACTCAAGTTTATTATCTTCTTCTATGATGCCTGGTGACTGTCAGTTAAAAGTCAGTTGAGAAGAGAACAGATCAGTGACAGTGCAGTGAAGCAAGCTTGTGTGAAAGATATCATGAATTTCTGATGATGTGTTAAGATAGTAGTTGTGACTATCTAGAACTTCTATCACTTTATACTTAATATGACAGTAATTCAGTGTATAAGATGAACATATGATCTGTATATTCTTAAGATTCAATCATATCAGATCTTCTATCTTATATTGTTCAGTGAGATCTTGATAGACATTGATTTGATTTTCTTGATTCTGTTTAGTGCTTATTATGAAGGCTTCTGCTCAATCACAGATGTCTCAGAGTTTCATTACTATATTATTAGTGATCTGAATCAGACTGCAGTGATTCAGTGTGAAATGTGTGATTTCTAGAAGATTCAGTACTTTTATGTGATATTTATATATGAGAAAGAACAGGCTTATATCTGTTAAAACAGTATCTCAATCATTGATAGTGATCTCTGTGTGTAGAAGAAGATCATGTCAATTGTCTTATAAGTGATTACAGAACTTATGAAGATAATTCTTCATGATTTGAATTGTCTGTTCTGACATATCATCAGTCTCAGAGTGATAGGCAGTTGACAGATAGTATGTAATCTTGAGAACTTGACAGATTCTTATTCAGAGAGTACTCATGAATTGACAGATCTGATCTGATACTATAGATCTCAGTAATTCATATGTCTGATAGAATAGACTCTGTAGAAAAGCTTCAGTGACTTGTTCAGTATTCATTTTATCACAAGATTTCAATATTACATCTTTGCTCAATCAATTCATGATGATCAGAATGTTTCTATAACTCTTACTCTCAGAGAGATCAATAGT
This sequence comes from Blastomyces gilchristii SLH14081, assembly GCF_000003855.2. Classification (NCBI taxonomy): domain Eukaryota; kingdom Fungi; phylum Ascomycota; class Eurotiomycetes; order Onygenales; family Ajellomycetaceae; genus Blastomyces; species Blastomyces gilchristii. Next base: position 501,281 of record NW_003101675.1, on the reverse strand, counting down.
GAAGTCAATTATCACATCTTATCAGATTCTATTGAGAACATTGAGTGATTTTAGCAGATCTTTTCTATAGTTCTTTCATGAGATGATGAAAGAATAACAGTTGCAGTTTCAGATGAAGTATCTGATACTGTGTGATATCTCAGATCAGTAGAATTCTCAGAAGACTATTCTATACAGTTGTTCACAGTCTGAAAAATCAGTTATATACAAATTATGCATCTCTTGTATTATCTGAGTGTGTAAGAGTTCAGAGTGAGAGACTCAGCATCACTTACAGAATCATAGAGTGTTATTATCATCAATTAAATATTCTGAGATATTAGTTTTTATATGTAGTTCTGAAAGAAATCAGAGTCCTTCTTAACATACTGCTTTGATAAGTGTTTAAAAAAGTTCATCAGTTTAAGCTCTTACATGTCATAATTCATCTAGTGTAGATTCAGAAGAAGTTAAGATATCAGTGTCAGTATCAGTGTAAGTGTTAGTTTGAAGAGAAAGTGTTCTAATCAGAGAAGTATATATAGTGTCATGAGTTGTTTAATCTTGATCAACTAATATCTTCAGATCTAGAAGTCAGTGTTCTCAGTTCATTCAACAGGTATCTGCTATATCAGAAGATATATCTTGCTCACATTATAAGAGAGTATCTGTTATCAAGTTCTGACTGCTGAGACAGTGATATATTATAAAATGAAAACAGCTTAAGAACTCAGATCATCTTATCTGTTATTTAGTGAGTTTATAGATAGTTATAAAGTATTTAAGATTCTTATGATCTGTGATTATCTCAAATTCAGATACACTTTAGAGTTCAGAGTCTTCTTCTTCTAAGTAGTATATAATTGTGAGAAGTTTCTTATCATAGATTTCATAATTGCATTCAGCAGAACTCAGTTTCTTAGATATGAAGATATATAATTATAGAACATCTTCATTATTATATTATAATATCACTTCTTCTGTCATATAGTTAGAGAAATCAGTCTCAACAACTGTCTCACAATCAGAATTAAATATTATGAGTAGAGAGATATTAATAAACATCTTTTTCATCTGTATAAATGCAGCTTCAGTGTCTGCTGATTATTGAAATACTGAGTCTTTCTTAGTGAGATCTGTAAGTGATCTTGTAATATCTGAGAAGTTTTATATAAATCACTAATAGAAGTTAGTAAATTCAATGCAGCTTTATATATCTTTCACAGTATATGAAGCTTCTTATTTGAGAATGACAGAGATCTTCTCAGAATTCATTCAAATTTTCTTATCAGCTTCTATGATAATATCTAAGTATTTAGTACTCTTTACTTCAAAATCATACTTATTAATATTAATTAATAGTTCTGCTTCTTATAGTCATTGTAATACTCTTTATATATACTCTTGATACTCTTTTCTGAATTTATTAGTGAAGATGAGAATGTCATCTAGATAAGCAGATACAAACTTATCAAGAAAATCTCAGAGTGCTTAGTTGATATACTTCTGAAATGTACTGAGAATATTAGTCAGTTCAAAGAGTGTGACTATTCATTTAAATAGATTATAACATATTCAGAATGCTGTAAGTTATTCATCTTCTTCAGTGATATAAATCTTATGAAACACAGTGATAATATCTAGCTTTATAAATTATTACACTCATTCAATCCATACTAGAGTCTTATTGATAAGAGATAACAAATATCAATCTTTCTTTGTCAATATGTTCAGATCTCAGTAGTTCACACAGAATCAGAGTTCTTCATCTAACTTCTTTACAAAGAGAATAGAATCTGCAGTAGAAGAGTTACTAATATGTATAAATCTCTTATCTAATAGATTATTAAGTATCTTCTGAAGAAGAAGAAGTCCATCTTGAGACATATTATAAAGAGAATCTCACAGTGACTCAGAGTTTTTATTCTTCTTCTTTTCTAACTTAATACTGTGATTCACTTCTGAGTCTTGTAAAGAAGATATATTCATAATATTATCTTATCAGAAGATATCTAGATATTCATGATATTATTGAGAGAGTTTTATATAAGAATCTATTATAATAGTATAGAATAACTTTTCTAGAGCTTTCTTGATATTAGTCAGACTGATGAAATAGATTGATACATGATTCTACTATCAGTAACTTTGTCAGTGACTCTGTCAGCAGTTTTAATAACTTCTTTTTCAGAGTATTGTATAAGTATTGTCAGAGATCTGTGTCAGATTCATAGTCTTATAAATATCATCTTCATGAATTCTATTATTATTAGGAAATATTAAACTTCTGTTTCAAGCATTTAATAAGATATCTTGTTCAGATAGTCAGATAACTTCTAACATCAGATCATAATCAAGATTATCAACTTCATATATATAGACATCTTCATACTGATATTCTCTAATATCTATGTTTCATTTCATTATATAATGAGTGCAAACATCTTTTGAATTATCAAATTCTGTGAGAAGTTGAGATTTTGATAAGAGAATACACTGAAGATTATAATATCTTACAACTGAAGATTTTATCATTGTATAGTAATATAGACTGCTGTCTATCATAGCTTTTATATTATATATATTATCAATCACAGTAGATACAAGAATCACATTCATTGTCATTTTCTCTTTAAATTATTATCATTCAATCTCTTTAAGCTTCTGTTTATAAATTTGAATAGAAGCTAATCTTTTTTCTGTTTCATCAGAGCATTCTCATAGTTATCTTCTGAATCTTTCTCTAATGTAATATGATTGACATGAACAGGCATTAATTCATTCTTTAAATAAGAAGACACTGATCTTTCTCTCAAGTATGGAGGTACATAGATCAATCAGCAGTTGAGAGTAATGTGTTCTAATTAATTACAGTTTATGCATACTTCATATTAATGTCAATCAGTGACTTCTTCAGAAGTGATTCTAAGAACTCAGAAGCCTGTTTGAACAGTGAAAACTCTTGCTTATATATAGATATTTGAGTCTCTTCAGTCCATGACATCTGCATCATTGCTGTTACTTCTCTTTGACACAGATGAATAAATCACTGAGATGGAACATCTTCTGTCACTATTCTGTATACTCTTGAGCTTGATAAGACAGTTATTCAACATTCAGAGCTGTGTGTAGAAATCTTTATAAGTCTGATCTTTATCTACACTTACAAGAGCCTGTAAGAGTTTGAAAGTTAATATCTTCTTAAGCATACTAATATTCATTCAATTCTCTCAAGAGTAATCTCCTGCTTCTAGAATCTTGATGTTAAAGTTAGAAATGAATATTGTAAGAGAAGTGTTTCTCTGTCAGATACTGTGTAATTAATCTAACACTTTCTATTGCATGGCAGTGTCTCAGAACAGAACATCAAGATATTTGATACTATTGTCAGACATTCACAATGCTGGTTCATATGCTTTCATTCATGAATGAAACTTCTATTTCATGTGATTCTTCAATCATTCATTGATATATCAATCTTGATTGATTAATGAACTGATAGCATCTCTATCTACACTCAGTTTCGCAAGCATTTCCATTCTTCATGATGAGTAGAGAGTGAGATCAGAAGTATTGAAATATACAGAAGCATCTAAGTGTTCTTTCAGCACTTTTGTATTCAATTCTGTAGATATTGAAATTGCATGAGTTTCTTGTTATTATTATTGTTAAATCTCTTCATATTGATGTTGTTAAGTTGCATGCATATCAGCTATTTGTTGTTGTTGTAATTTCAACATTACTCAGAGTCACTGTGGCATCACATCTATGCTCGCATTCAAGGGTTTCATATTATCATTAGACATGGTTATATCAATCGTCGGATGTGTAATCATATGAATATCTCATACATCTGGGGTCAGAACTCTCAGGTCTTTCACTGATGTTCTCTTTGTAAGATCTTATTACAGGGCCAGAGTAACTGATGAGCAAGCTTCTATCTGAGAACTTGATATTCACTTAACTGTTTGACTGTTTCTCTATTTCTTACACATCATTACATGTTCAGATATCTCAGTGAGTAATTGTTTCTAATAAGAAGATGATCAATGTTTTTCTAGTGTAAGAGACCTACACTGAATAGATTGGTATTATATTGATAGGTCTTATATAACAAAGAGAAAAATGTTAGAGAAGAAAAAGAAAGAGAAAGTGCAAGAATCAGCAATCAAAGTGAATATTTATACATGTATGTGATGATGTATACAGTGAAGCTTTGAGGCGGAAGAATCTATACGCGTTTGTGGCAGCCGAGGATCAGTGATTGAGAATGGCCGAGAATCGGGGTGTACGCATTCAAGAATGGAGCACTTGGAATCTGTGGAGTGTAACGGAATAGTCTATATGATTGATCGGGCGCAGCCCGTCACATGTCGTATTTATATAAATAAATGTAATTAATATATATATATGACTGTGAATAGAGTCTGAGAATGAATAAAAGACTGTCTTTAGAATTACACTGAGATTATTTAAATGTCTAGTAATGTCTTTTAGTTTGATTAATATCTTCATAGTATTTCAGTCTTTTATTAATACAATACTTTATATATATCTGAATATTTTATAATAATATATCTGAATTATGTGATGATGTACTCTATAAAGAAGAAAGAATACACTGAGTATATACAAACAGTATTAAAGATGTTAGATGAGATAGAACTGTATATTAATCTTATAAAGTATAACTGCAGTACTTATTAAATTAATGTTCTAGAATATATAATTACTATAAGTAATATTCAGATGAAATCTTCACAGATTAAGACTATTCTATTATTATCAGAGTTAACTAGTATTTATAAGATTCAGATCTTTCTAAAGTTTGTGAATTTCTATAGATAATTTATCTTTATATTTATAAGATTCTTCTTGACTCTTACAGACATGCTGAAGAGTGAAAATAAGAAGAAATCATTTCATAAATAAAGAATAAAAAGATTCTTAAGAAGAAAGAGCTGTAAGAACTTTCTTATCTCAGAAGCTTATGAGATCTTTAAAAGATTAAAATAGATATTCACAGATATAGTAATACTATTTCATTTTAATCTCTTACTTTTAATCAGATTAAAGATAGATATCTTCTTCTTTATAATTTCAGAAATATTCTTATAACTATAGTTAAATAAGAACTGAGTTTCAGTGATCTTTTTCTTATAAAAGATATAATCTATGAAGATTAACTATATTATTTATAATCAGAAGTTTCTCATAATACTGAAATTCTTTTATTACTGATATTACTACTTTGAGAATTCTATAATAGTAATTACTGTTAGAACTGATTATAATACCTTATAATCATTTACTTTAATTAAGAAAGTCTTATAGTAGCAGATTCACTGAGCTCAGAGAGTGAGTGAGTTCTGATTTAAGATTGAGTATATTAAGAAAATTAAGAACTAAGTAGATAGACTCTCTCACAGATCTGACTATATCAAGAAGATCAGAATAATGAATATAGAGAGATTAGAGAAGACAGAAAAGCTTTACAGAATACTTAAACTGAGTATTATAAAGAAATTAACTGAAGAGTCTTTTAAGTTCTTATAAGAGAAGAGAGAAAAGAAAGAGAAGAAGTCTGTATAACTACTCTCTATAACACTGAGAGTTAATACTCTGAGAATCTCTGTAAGAATTCTTGAAGAGAGTATCTATGAGCTGAAGAATTTACAGACTTTGAGAGACACTGTGAAAGATCTAGTATATAAAAAAACAAAGTATAAGTCTTTACAAGATCTTCTGTTCAGATTATTAGAACCGTAACTGAAGAATAAATATACTCAGTATATTCAGAAACTGCTTACAGCAGAAATCAATTCTGCAGAAATAAAGAATTGAACAGACTTAAATAATCTCTTATAAAGAGAGAGTCAGATTTATATACCTGTGAATAAGTTTCTATATGTAGAACTTATTAAAAGGGATTATAACTCTTCTCTAGCAGATCATTTTATAGATACTAAAACTTGTAAACTGACCGTGTGACCGTGTCTGAAACCAGGACCAGAATAGTTAATAGTCTTATTACCAATTTGACTGATCCCATTACATGGTTTTAAGATCATATAGTGATTTCATACTGTCTCAGTGAGACTTACAGTCTACTCTTATCACATATTCCAAATGAGACCATGATTTCCACTTCTCAATTTAAAATATTTTTATTGCTTTAAATGACTTTAAATCTCATTTGAGCATTACCAAAAAGTGTTACTTATTAAAAAATTAAAAATAGGCTAAAAACAACTATAAAATGTCTAAAAATAGTAACTTTATGTCAAGAATGAGACTAAATGAGATCAAATGAGATCACTTTCTTATTTTTTCTAAGTCATGATCTCATTTTGAGATTTGATATATAGTCACTTTGCATGTTTTTTTAATGATTAGTCTCAGTGGGATTCACGCCAAGAAATGTATGAAACCAGATTAAATGAAATCAAACGTGAAATTCATGGTCCTGGCGGCCAGTCTAAGAACTTATAGATTACTTATAAGAAAATACTTCTGATCAAAGATACAAGAGCTTATAAAGAAGATAGTGAATTCTTATACTATTTATCAGAGTTTATAAGTAGTGCAGTCAGACAATATAAAGAACTTACTTCTCTACTCATACTGCAGAAATCTTGAAAATAGCTAGAAATGAATATTCTTATAAGTCTCTCTGAAAGTAAGAATATATATGATATCTGTTTTAACAGTGTGCTGGTGATAGTAGATCACTTTATCAAGATAACACACTTTATACTCACTTATAAGAACTTAAAGTTAAAGAATTTAACTCACATCTTTGTTCATAATATAATCTAATTATATGAGTTACTTATAAATATTGTCTCAGATAGAGAATTAATTATTATAAGACAGTTGTGATCTAATCTGATGACTATACTGAAGATCTTATAAGATCTAAGCACAGCTTTTCATCAATAGACTGATGATTAGATAGAATGACTGATAAGTATATTAAAATAGTATCTGCAGTACTTTGTTAATTATAATTAGAATGACTGAGTATATTAATTATCACTCACAGAGTTTATATGTAACAACTCAAAGCATGTCAGTATATATAAAACTCTCTTTGAGATGCTTACTGAGACTTATCTGCGGATAATCTTGATGAATCTGTGAGAGTATAGTATAGAGTGTGATAATATCTGTGAATAGACTGAGAGAATTCAGAATATCTGAGAGAAAGCTTATAAATTCTTAAGAAAGACTCAAGAGTATCAGAAGAGATACTATGACTTCAAGTATATTATAAAGAGTTTTAAGAAAGATAATAGAGTCTGATTGAGGCTGAAAAATATTATTATACAGAGATCTAGTAAGAAGCTGAATCTCTTATAGATAGAGTTTTATAAGATTATCGAGAAAGTTGATTTACAGTTTTATAGATTGAAACTATTATCTAAGTTACAGATATACAATATTTTTCATATCTCTTTACTTTACAAATATAAGAAATTCTTGAAAGAGAACTCTGTGACTCATCACTTCATTTATAAAGTACTAGAGAGTGAAGAATAATATCAGATAAAAGAAATTATTACCTTAGAGAAGTAAGATTACAAGCTCTAATTCAAGATTTAATGATAAGACTATTCTGATAAGATGAATAAGTTCACTTAAGAATTATTCAGACAGATAAGATATCTGCAAAAGCTGAGATATGACTTTCATATCATGAATTTTGACAAGTCAGAATGATACTATCTTCACTAAGAATCTGATTATAATAAAGATATTAATACTATAATTTATAAATTCTAGTCTATAAAGATGATGAGTTTCTACTGACATGAACAGTTCACAGTGTATACAAAGAAAAGAAGAAATCATGTTATTATTAAAGCTAAAATCAAAGACAAACAAAAACAGAACTATAAACACAATTTAGAGATTAATAAAGAAAAAATAAAGAAAATTCACATTCTCAACACTCATGACATTTAATTCTCTCATAACTATCAATTTCCCTCTTCAAAGAAGCAGAGAGTATCATGCCTGTGATATAGACAATTGTTACATTTGATGAGAAGACTGTCAGAAATGTACAGACTTCAAGAGAGCTGAATATCAAAGCATATACAGTTGTAGCAGAGACTTGAGAGCTGCTTATCTGTATATATTATCAGATATCTCTTACAAAGCTGTGTCTGCTCTCTCAGTTGTGCTGAAGTATTCAGCTCAGAAATAATTGAGATTCAGAGAGAGAGCTCATCTACTCAGATCAACTCTTATTAAAAATTTATAGTATTCATATTGTTTTAGTTATCTGAATTTTGTGATTATCAGAGAACTCATCTCTCATTAATATTGAGATTGTGAAAATGCACTGCAGTATGAGAACTGTTGATAGAGAACTTAGGCATATTTGCATACATCTAATCAGAGATTGTATAGATAGAGAGAAGATGATCATAGATCTGCAGAGCTGCAGAGAGCACTGACAGTACTTAGAGCTTTGAAGAAACTGTCAGCTAGAGTCTACAAGAATCACTTATAAGAAGACTTATAGTGAAGAGCAGAACTGCGCTGCTGAGAGTCAGAGACTGATCTAGACTGCTCACTGAGATTACGAATTTCACATTTAATGTCATTTGATCTGATCTTATACATTTCTTGATGTGAATTCTGCTGAGACTAATCATTAAAAAAACATGCAAAGTGACTATTCATCAGATCTTAAAATGAAATCATGACTTTGAAAAAATAAGAAAGTGATTTCATTGAATTTCATTTAATCTCATTCTTAGTATAAAGTTACTATTTTTAGACATTTTAAGATTGTTTTTAGACTATTTTTAATTTTTTAAAAAGTAACACTTTTTGATAATACTCAAATGAGATTTGAAGTCATTTAAAGCAATAAAAATAATTTAAATTAAGAAGTGGAAATCATGATCTCATTTGAAAAATGTGATAAGAGTAGACAGTAAGTCTCACTGAGATAGTATGAGACTACTATCTAATGTTAAACTGTGTAATGAGATCAATTAAATTAGTAATAAGATTATTAAATATTCTGATTCTGATCTCAGACACGGTCACACGGTTAGTCTAGACTGATCTGAGAAAGGTATAGAGTTAGCCGCTAGTCTGAAGATCAGGTTCAGTGATAAGTCAGAAAAGAGTGAAGATACTATTATGAGTAATAATATCTCTACTTTATCAGCTGATAAAAAGTGATTAGAGAAGTTGCAGAAATACTCATAAGAAGCTCAGCAGCAGTCAGACATTGTTTATAAAGATATTAAAATTAAAAAATTTTTATTCTTGAGAAGTTCTTGAATTAATACACAGATATTGTCAGAAATACTCTCTCTCTGTTATCTGAGTAAAAACACTTTATAAATAAATGAAAATACGCACAGTTTGTGAGAATGAGAGTGTAAGAGGCCTACGCCGAATAGATCGGTATAATATTGATAGGTCTTATATAACAAAGAGAAAAACATTAGAGAAGGAAAGAAAGAGAAAGTGCGAGAATCAGCAATTGAAGTGAATATTTATACATGTATGTGGTGATGTACACAGTGATGCTTCAGGGCGGAAGAATATACACGCGTTCATAGCAGCCGAGGATCAGTGATTGGAACATACACATTCATAGTGACTGAGGATTGGTGATCAGGAATGAGGCGGTAGGAATCTATGAAGTGTATGAAATAGTCTATATAATTGATCAGGCACAGCCAATCACATTAGTCCTCCCTTTCTAGAAGCAGTTCTCATCAGTCAAGGGCCGCTGTTTCAGATAACATGGAACTCAGAGTCCAGGTCAGTTGATCATAGTCAACTCATTTCACAAGATATTATCAATCACAGCTGTGTGATCTCTCATTGAGAATATGTTCAATCTCTCACTCAAGCTCATTATCTTCTTCTATAATTCCTGGTGATTGTCAGTTAAAAGTTAGTTGAGAAGAGAATGAGTCAGTGATAATACAGTGAAGCAAGCTTGTATAAAAGATATCATGAATTTCTGATAATGTGTCAAGATAATAGTTGTGATTATCTAGAACTTCTATTACTTTATACTTGATATAGCAGTCATCTAGTGTATAAGATGAATGTGTGATTTGTATATTCTTAAGATTCAATCATACTAGATCTTCTATCTTATATTGTTTAACAGAGTCTTGATGAACATTGATTTGATTCTCTTAATCTTGTTTCACAGTTGTTATGAAGGCCTCTGCTCAATCACAGACATCTTGAAGTTTTATTACTATATTATCAGCAATCTGAATTGAACTGCAGAGGTTCAGTGTGAACTGTATAATCTCTAGAAGATTCAATATCTTCATGTGATAACTGTATGTAAGAAAGAACAGGCTTATATCTGTTGAAACAGCATCTCATTCATTGATAGTGACCTCTGTGTGTAGAAGCAGGTCATGTCAATCATCTTATAAGTGATTACAGAACTTACAGAGATAGTTCTTTACAGTCTGAATTATCTATTCTGATGCATCATCAGTCTCAGAGTGATAGACAGTTGACAGACAGTGTATAATCTTGAGAACTTGACAGATTCTTATTCAGAGAGTGCTCATGAATTGACAGCTCTGATCTGATACTATAGATCTCAGCAATTCATGTATCTAATAGAATAGACTTCTTAGAAAAGCTTCAGTGACTTGTTCAGCATTCATGTTATCACAGAGTTTCAATATAACATTCTTACTTAATCAGTTTACAATGATCAGAACATTTCTACAGTTCTTACTCTCAGAAAGATTAATAGTGAAGTTAATTATCACATCTCATCAGATTCTATCAGAGATATCAAGTGATTTCAGCAGGCCTTTTCTACAGTTCTTTTACAAGATGATGAAGAAACAACAGTTACAGTTTCAGATAAAATGTCTGATACTGTTTAATATCTCAGGTCAGTAGAACTCTTAGAAGATTATTTAATACAGTTATTCAAAATCTGAATAGTCAGTTCTACATAAATCATGCATCTCTTGCATTATCTGAGTATGTAAGAATTTCAGAGTAGAGGATTCAATATTGCTTATAAAACTGTAGAGTATTATTATCATCAATTGAGTATTCTGAGATATTAGTTCTTATATATAGTTCTGAGAAGAATCAGAATGCTTCTTAAGATACTGCTTCAGTGGAGTACTTGAAGAAGTTCATCAGTTTGCACTGTATATGTCATAATTCATTCAGTGTAGATTTGAGAGAAGTCAAGATATCAGTATCAGTGTCAGTGTCAGTTCAGAGAGAGAGTGTTCTAATGAGAGAAGTATGTATAGTGTCATAAGTTGTTTCATCTTGATCAACTAGTATCTTCAGATTCAAGAGCTAATACTCTTGATTTATTCAGTGAGTATCTGTTATATCAGATGATATATCTTACTCTTGTTATAAGAGAGCATCTGTCATTGAGTTCTGACTGCCAGGATGATAGTGTATTGTAAAATAAAAGCAGCTTAAGAACTCAGATCATTGTATCTATCATTCAGTGAGTTTATAGATAGTTATAAAGTATTTAAGATTCTTATGATCTGTGACTATCTCAAATTTAAAGATACTTTGAAGTTCAGAGTCTCATTCTTCTAAACAGTGTACAATTGTAAGAAGTTTCTTATCATAGATCTCATAATTGCATTCAGCAGGACTCAGTTTCTTAGATATGAAGATACATGATTATAGAACATCTTCATCATTATATTACAATATCACTTCTTCTGTCATATAGGTAGAGAAATCAGCTTTAACAACTGTCTCACAATCAGAATTGAATGTTATCAGTAGAGAGATATTAATAAACATCTTCTTCATCTATATAAATACAGCTTTGATATCTGCTGATCATTGAAATACTGTATCTTTCTTAGTGAGTTCTGTAAGTGATCTTATAATATCTGAGAAGTTTCATATAAATCACTGATAGAAGTTAGCAAATCTGATAAAGCTTTATACATCTTTCACAGTGCATGAGACCTCTTATTCAAGAATAGTAGAGATCTTCTCAGAATTCATTCAGATCTCCTTGTCAGCTTCTATAATAAAACCTAAGTATTTAGTACTCTTGACTTCAAAATCACACTTATTAATATCAATTGATAGTTCTGCTTCTCATAGTTATTATAGTACTCTTTACACATACTCTTGATATTTCTTTCTGAATTCATCAGTGAAGATGAGAATATCATTTAAATAAGTAGATTTAAATTCATCAAGAAAGTCTCAGAGTACTAAGTTAATATACTTCTGAAATATACTGAGAGCATTGATCAGTTCAAAGAATGTGACTACTCATTCAAAGAGATTATATTATATTCAGAATGCTGTAAGTCACTCATCTTCTTCAGCAATGCAGATCTTATGAAACATGATAATAATATCTAACTTTATAAATCATTGAGCTCATTCAATATAAGCTAGAGTTTCATTGATAAGAGATAAAGAATAACAGTCTTTCTTTATTAATCTGTTCAATTCTTGATAATTCACACAGAACTGAAGTTCTTCATCTGATTTCTTTGTAAAGAGAATAGAGGCTGTGATGAAAGAGTTGCTAATACATATGAATTCTTTATTCAACAGATCATTGAGTGTCTTTCAAAGAAGAAGAAGTTCATCTCAGAACATGTTATAAAGAGAGCTTTATAATAGTTCAGAATTCTTATCATTCTTTTTCTCTAACTTAATACTGTGATTCACTTCAGAATCTCATAAGAGGGGTATGTTTGTAATATTATCTTATTAAAAGATATCTAGATATTCATGATATTATTAAGAGAGTTTTATACAAGAATCTATTATTATAATACAGAATAACTTTTCTAGAGCCTTTTTAATATCAGCCAGACTGATGAAATAAATTGATACATGATTCTGCTATTAACAAACTTGTCAGCAATCTTATCAGTGATTTTAATAATGACTTCTTTTTCAGAGTATTTTATAAGCATTGGCAGAGATCTGTGTAAGGTTCATAGTCTTGTGAATATCATCTTTGTGAATCCTGTCATCATTAGAGAATATCAAGCTTCTGTTTCAAGTATTCAGTAAAATGCCTTATTCAGATAGCTAGATAAGTTCTAACATAAGATTATAGTTCAGATTATTAACTTCATATATGTAGATATCTTTATATTGATATTCTCTCATATCTATATTTAGTTTCATTATATAACAGATACAAACATTCTTCAGATCATCAAATTCTACAAGAAGTTGAGGTTTTAATAAAGAAATACACTGAAGATTATAATGTCTTACAACTGAAGATTTTATTATTGTATAGTGACATAGATCACTGTCTATCATGGCTTTCATATTATACATGTTATCAATCACAGTAGATACAAGAATCACATTCATTGTTATTTTCTCTTCAAATTATTATTATCTGATCTCTTCAAGCTTCTGTTTATGAATTTGAATAGAAGCTAATCTTTTCTCTGTTTCATCAGAGTATTCTTATAGTTATCTTTCAAATCTTTCTTCACTGCAATGTGGTTAATGTGAACAGACACTCATTCATCTTTTGAATGAGAAGACACTGATCTTTCTCTTGATTAAGAAGGTATATAGATTAATCAGCTGTTGAAAGCAATATGCTCTGATCAGTTACAGTTGATACACACTTCTTGTTAATGTTGATCAGCAACTTCTTCAGAAGTGATATCAGGAACTCAGAAGCCTGTTCAGATAATGAATACTCTTGCTTATATGTAGATATTCAAGTCTACTCAATTCATAGCATCTGCATTATTATTATTCTTCAGCACAGATGTATAAGTCACTGAGATATAATATCTTCTATCACTGTTCTGTATACTCTTGAGCTTGATAAGATAGTCATTCAATGTCTGAAGCTGTGTGCAGAAGTCTTTATAAGTCTGATCTTTGTCTACACTTACAAGAGTCTGTAAGAGTTTGAAAGTTAATGTCTTCTTAAGCATACTAATCTTCATTCAATTCTCTCAAGATTGATCTCCTGCTTCTAGAATTTTGATGTTGAAGTCAGGAATGAATATTGTAAGAGATGTATTTCTCTGTCAGATACTCTGTAATCAATCTAATACTTTCTGTTGCATAACAGTGTCTTGAAACAGAATATCAAGATATTTGATGATATTGTCAGATGTTCACAACACTGATTTACATGCTTTTATTCATAGATGAAACTTCTATTTCATGCAATTCTTCAATTATTCATTGATATATTAATCTTGATTAATTAGTAAATTAATGATATTTTCATCTACACTCAGTTTTGCAAGCATTTTCATTCTTCATGATGAGTAGAGAGTGAGATCAGAAGTATTAAAATATGTGAGAGTATCTAAGCATTCTTTCAGTGCTTTTATATTCAATTCTATAGATATTGAAATTATCTGAGTTTCTTGTTATGATAATTATTGAATCTCTTTATATTGACATTGTTGAGTTACATGTATATCAGCTATTTATTACTGTTATAATTTCAACATTGCTCAGAGTCACTGTGATATCACTTCTATGCTCATGTTCAAGAGTTCTTTCATATTATCATTAGACATGGTTATTGACTGTCAGATGTGTAATCATATAAATATCTCATACATCTGAGTGTCAGAACTCTCAGGTCTTTTGCTGATATTCTCTTATAAGATCTTACTCTCTTCATAAGATCTTGTTACAGAGTCAGAATGACTGATAAGCACACTTCTATCTGAGAACTTAGTATCTGCTTTAACTGATTGTTTCTCTTTCTTACACATTGTTACATGTTCAGATATCTCTTGATAAATAATTGTTTCTAATGAGAAGATGATGCATGAATAATCATTTCTAATAAGAAGACAATAAACATTTTTCTAGTGTAAGAGATCTACACTGAATAGATCAGTATAATATTGATAGATCTTATATAACAAAGAGAAAAATATTAGAGAAGGCAAGAAAGAGAAAGTGCAAGAATCAGCAATTGAAGTGAATATTTATATGTGTATATGGTGGTGTACACAGTGGTGCTTCAGGGCGGAAGAATATACACACGTTCATAGCGGCCGAGGATCGGCGATCGGAACATACATGTTTGTGGCGGCTGAGGATTGGCGATCGGGAATGAGGCGGTAGGAATCTATGGAGTGTACGGAATAGTCTATATGATTGATCGGGCGCAGCCCGCCACAGAGAGCTCTTATAGAAAAAGAGAAAAGAAGATAAGATTTCATAAACAGATCTGAGATATTTATACTACTATAGAGAGATTTATTTACACTATAAATAATCTCATAAAATAGTCAAATCACTCTAGTAAATAAAGAATGATTATGAATCACTGATCTGAATCTTTCTATATAACTATAAACAGTGATTGCAGATCACAGATATCTTGATTCTATAATTTTACAGAGTTGACAAAAGAATGAAAAATTTCTTACAACTCTACAGTGTCAAAGAATGATGATTTATAAGAATAAGTAAAAGATTAACTTATAAATACTTCTCTTTGATAAGAGTGATCTCACAGAAAGTAATTCCTCTGCAGAATGAATCTGTGTGACAGTTACATAAGAATCTTATGAAAAAATGATTGAAGATCAACTGAAACTCTTCAGATTGAAAGATATAAAATAAATCTATATAATAATTACATAAGAACTTCACAGAAATGATTAAGAGTCAATCAGAACTCTTCTGTATAAAAGATGTCAGATGAATCTGTATGATAGTCAGAGAAAGATCTGCAGATTATAAAGAATCTCACAGAATAAAAAACTAAGTGACAGACTCTTTTCTCTTTATAATAATAAGGGATTTTTCTTCACTGAGGTTTTTTATAGATATTAAGAGTTTTTAGTGAGTATCACTTCAGTACTGAATTTGATTCTATGAAATTACTCAGTGAAACACTTCATGAATAAAGTCTTAGAAAGAGAAGAGTATATAAGAAATTCTGCTTCTTACAGATTCTTTATCTCTATTTCTATCTCTTATATAATTAATAGAGTTAGTGACTCTTGACTACATACAACTATATAGACTGAAGTTTATGACTACTATTTATAACTCAGCTTGAATGCTATTATAGATTTAATCTCTATATTTTATCTTTCTACTATGAATACTTCTAGTAGTTAACAGTACATATCACGCCAAGCTGTAAACACCCGGATAATCGCCTGCGAGCACTTATTCTTACAATCTTAAGAAGAGTTATACAGTTATTATTATTATTATTATTACTCTTCCATTATACTCATATGCAAGCGGAGCTTATGATGAGTCCTTGCGTGATGTTAAATACAGGTCAAGTGTTGGTTATACAGGAGGAAATACAGGTGTTGAGACCATGCCAAGATAACAAGAACATAGGAAAATACAAAGGAGTGACAATTAGATACATGCGATAATAACTTCCCAGCCCAGGAACATAGAGCGATTCATTGGAGTGATTTGTACACCTCTGTATTTATTAGGAACCTGAGGTGCTTGAGTTCTGGATTTAATGTATTCCTGCGGGTTTCGAACCCACGCGCCTTGGTTTCCCACGCCAAGGCGCTACCGGGTGGCCGCATTAACCATTCGGCCACCGGGGCAGAGTTATACAGTGTGACAAAGCTGTAACTCTTGACTATATATATAGAGAATGAATTATCACAGTAAATATATATATATTGTATAGAAGTAATACTTTTTAATATTACTCAGTCTCTAATATTATGAAAATAAAGTCTCTCTGTGAGATTTATTTTTATCAGAAGTGGAGAAATCTTATATTTCTTAAGATTAACTTCAGGTATCTTATCTATGAAAGTAATGAGAGAAATCATTGATTTCAGTATTCTACTTTTAATATTATTCAAGTGATAGCAGAGTTCACTCTGATCATACTTTTTAAGTGTATATTTTCTAAGTATTCATATATATACAGATATATCTGATTATTTAGTAAATAATATTAAGATAATACTTTATCATGACTGTGTTACTCTTACTATAAGAGATATACAGTTAATAATAAATATTATAAAGACTCTAAGAAGTGAGTATTTTAAAAATACTGTGACTCTGTAATCTTGATTTTTTTAAATTTTTTAATTCTTTAATTTTAATTTTAATTTTAATTTTTTTTCTCTTTTTTTTTATTGTGATTTTTTCTTGTTGTTATTTTACTTTTTATTTTTTTATTTTTTTTGAATTTTATATTTTTTTTATAATTAAAATTATATCAATTATAATCTGTATTTAGAAAAGTAATAATATTTAATAATACTCTCTATTAAAGTTTCAATAAATGACTACTATATTATGATATTATATGAGTGAGAAGTAATCTCATAGTCTCATTTAATATCATTCTCAATAATAAGATCAGAATAAAAATATAATTAGAATTCAAATATATTCTTTATCTGAGACTAGATTTTTATTTCAAAAGTGAATCTGAGATCTTTAATATTTAAAATAACATGATTTGAAATTAATATAATGAACACAAATCATGATCAGAAGTAATGCTTTTAGACAATGTAATAACTGTAAAGGTTGATTCTGGTCTCAGACACGGTCACACGGTCAGTCTAGTTGTGTGTAGCCAAGAGCTGCTAACTCTATTAGTTACGTGAGAGATAGGAATAGAGGTAAAGAATCCGCGAGGAGCGGGATTTCTTATATTTCTTCTACATAATCAACACTTGACCTATATGTAACATCACGTAAGAAATCATTATAAGCTCCGCTTGCATATCTCTCTATATATTATAGAAAAATCAACTCTTCCGAGTAAAATACTCTATAATATGATCTTACATGATATTATATGTATCTTATTAAATTCATTTGATAAGATTGAACAGTCAGCTCTGCAGTCTATACAGCTCTGATACTAATCTTCATTCTTTTCTTTACAGATGTTATCTACTCTATTTACATTCTTTATACTCTTCTCTACATTTATTACAATCTATACATTCTATTTATTATAGAAAAATCAACTTTTCCATACAAAAAACATGTAACGTGATATTATATGTATTCTATCAAAAATATCTAAATGCTCTGACCTATGCAGCTTAGATTAATCTTTAAATCTTCGTTCTTTTTTTCATTCTGCTTCTTTCATATATTCTCTATAGTATTTACATTTCTTATATTTTCTCTATATTCATTTTTAATCTCTGTATTTATAATATGCACTGTTAAATTCTCTGTAATATAATTCTATATGATATTATATACATCTCTTTAAATTCAGATAAAATTGAACAGCTGACTCTGCAGTCTGTATGACTCTGATTAATCTGATAATAATGATAGAGATAATACGGAGTGAAAGAGAGTGATAGAAGAAGAGAGTGATAGAAATAGTAGAGAGAGTAGAGAGTGAAAGAGATAGAGAGAGTAAAGAGTAGAGATAATACAGAGTGAAAGACAGTGATAGAGAGAAGAGTAGAGATAGAGAGTGAAAGTAATAGAGAGAGCTATGAGACGGTAGAGACAGTAGTAATAATAGAGAGAGTAGAGAGTGATAGAAGTGATAGAGGTGATAGAGGTAATAGAAGTGATAGAGATGATAAAGATAAATCAATGATAGAGATGATATAGATGATAGAGGTAATAGAGATGATAGAGATGATAAGAAGAAGTAGAGATAGAGAGTGAAAGTGATACAGAGAGCTGCAGAGCGGTAGAGGCGGTGATAATAATAGAGAGAATAGAGAGTGAAAGAAGTAGAAGAGATGAAAGAGATGATAAGAGAGAAGTAGAGAGTGATCAGAGAGAAGAGTGAAAGTGATAGAAAAGACTGCGCAAGTAGCAAAGTAAGCGTAAGTGTGCATTTGATACTTGTAAGTATAATGAAAGAATCATAATAATGCTAATAACTGTGACTGAGATCAGAATCAGAATATTTGATAATCTTATTATTAATTTAATTGATCTCATTACACAGTTTTAAGATTAGCTAGTAGTCTTATACTATCTTAGTGAAACTTTCTGTCTACTCTTATTACATTTTTCAAATGAGATCATGATTTTCACTTCTCAAGTTAAATTCATTTTATTACTTTAAATGACTTTAAATCTCATTTAAGTGTTATTAGAAATTGTTACTTTTTAAAAAATTAAAAATAGTCTAAAAAAAACCCTTAAAATGTTCAAAAATAGTAACTTTATACTAAGAATGAGACTAAATGAAATTAAATGAGATTACTTTCTTATTTTTTCTAAGTCATGATCTTATTTTAAGATCTGATAAAGAGTCACTTTGTATGTTTTTTTAATAATTAGTCTTAGTGAAATTCACACTAAGAAATGTATGAGATCAGGTTAAATGAGATTAAAGATAAAATTCATAATTTTAATAGTCAGTCTAAACTTGCTATCTATCATGACTTTTATATTATACATGGTATTTATTATCATAGATTTAAGAATTGCATTTATTATCATTTACTCTTTAAATTATTATTATCTGACTTCTTCAAGCTTCTGCTTGTGAGTTTGAACAGAAGTTAATCTATTCTCTGTTTTATCAGAGTGTTCTCATAGTTATCATTCAAATCTTTCTCTAATATAATATAGTTGATGTGAACTGATACTGATTCTTTCTTTTAATGAGAAAATATGTAGACTGATTAGCAGTTGAAAGTGATATATTCCGATTAGTTACAGTTAATATACATTTCTCATTGATATTGATCAGTGACTTCTTTAAAAGTAATCTCAGAGACTCAGAAGCCTGTTCAGATAACAGAGACTCTTACTTATATATAGATATTTAAGTCTACTTAATTTATAGCATCTGTGTTATTCTTTGATACAGATGTATAAGTGACTGAGATGTAACATCTTCTACCGTTGTTCTGTATACTCTTAAGCTCGATAAGACAGTTATTCAATGTTCAGAGTTATATATGAAAGACTTTATAAGTCAGAGCTTTATTAACACTTATAAGTGTATGTAAAAGTTTAAAAGTTAGTGTCTTTTTAAGCATGCTAATCTTTATTCTATTCTCTTAAGATTGACAGCCTGTTTCTAGAATCTTGATGTTAATGTCGGAGATAAATATTGCGAGAGAAGTATTTCTCTTTTAAATACTCTGTAATTAATCTAATGTTTTCTGCTGCATAGCAGTGTCTTTGAACAGAACATTGAGATGTTTAATAATATTATCAGAGATACGTAATACTAGTTCATATATCTTCATTTATAAGTGAAACTTCTGATTCATATAATCTTTCAATTAATCATTGATATATCAATCTTGATTAGTTAACAAATCAATGACATTTCTGTTTATACTTAGTTTTACAAGCATATTCAGTTTCCATGATGAATAGAGAGTGAGATTGAAAGTACTAAATATACAGATACATCTGGATATGTCTTTAGTACTCATACTATTTCTGATTTAGTAAGTGTTAAAGTTATCTGTACAGAGGTGTCTTATTAAGTTAATTATTGCATTTCTTCACATTGATGTTATTAATTCACATGCATATCAGCTATCTGCTGCTGCTGTAATTTTAATATTACTCAGAGTTACTGTAGTACTGTGTCTATACTTATATTCAAGAGTGTCTTATTTTCTTAGTAAACATAGCTATATCATTTATCAGATGTGTAGTATCTGTGTTTAAGAGTTCTTCAGAATTGAAAGAAGTGTAATTATATGAATATTTCATACATTTAAGATGTCAGAACTCTCAGGTCTTTCACTGAAATTCTCTTCATAAAATCTTATTACAGGTTCAGAGTGACTGATGAGTAAGATTCTATCTATTTAACAGTGACTGAGTGTTCACTTAACTGATCATTTATTTCTTTATTATTATACATTGATATATATACAGATATCTTTTTAATAAGTAATTATTTCTAATAAGAAGATGAGAAACATTTTTCATGTGTAATAAGCCAACGCTGAATAGATCAGTATTAAGATATAGATCTTATAAAATAAAAGTGAAAATCATTAGAGAAGGAAAAAGAGAAAGTGTGAGAATCAGTGATCAGAGTAAATATTTATATGTGTGTAAAGTTAAGCTTTGAGACAGAAGAATAGAAACTGTGTGAGTTTCTCAGCTGAGAATCAGTAACTGAGAATATCAGAGAAAGAATTAGCAACTGAGAATCAGAGCTTTCAGCAGAAATTCATGAAGTGTAATGAAATGATCTATTAATCAGGCGTAGCTCACTAAGCAAATAAAACAGATAAGATTGAAGATTCTTGTAGTACTTCTATTTTTATCTCAGACTTATATTATTTCATTTCATCAAAGAATAGTTGTATAATTCATTTCAACATAAAACAGTTAACTTAGTTTATTAGATAAAGTGAAAGTTATAACATGGTTGAAGTTTGAATTATCTTTGACTTTGAAATATAATTAAAGACATCTTTTATATTAATAAAAGCTGCAGTTGAGATTAGATCTTCATGCTTTGCTATTTGAATGTTATAAACAACTGAGAGAATAGTGTCAATTATAGATCATTGTTTTCTATCTCTCATTTATTTATTAAATACAAGAGAATCACTAATAGAGCTTATAAAAGATAGTTTAGTAGCTATTATCTTTTCTAAAATCTTTTCCAGACAGTTCAATAGAGATTTTACTCTATATAACTCAGAAATTGAAGTATTTCTATTAAATTTTACAAGACTCACTTCAGTGACTTCTCTTCAGCATTCAAGATAATAATCATTTTTCAAGAGAGTAAAAAAGAGCTCAAAATATTCATTCTTTAAGTGGAAATATATATTTTGAATGATTAAGTGATTGACTGAATCAGACTCTGCTAGACTGACCGCTGAGATTATGAATTTCATGTTTCATCTCATTTAGTCTGATCTCATACATTTCTTGGCGTGAATCCCGCTGGGACTAATCATCAAAGAATTATGCAAAGTGACTATTTATCAGATCTTAAAATGAAATCATAACTTAGAAACAATAAGAAAGTGATCTTATTTAATCTCATTTAGTCTCATTCTTGACATGAAGTGACTATTTTTAGACATTTTAAAGTTTTTTTAGAATATTTTTAATTTTTTAAAAAGTAACACTTTGTGATAATGCTCAAATAAGATTTAAAGTCATTTAAAGCCATAAAAAGAATTGAAATTGAGAAGTGAAAATCATGATCTCATTTGAAAAATGTAATAAGAGTAGACAGTAAGTCTCACTGACACAGTATAAGACTACTATCTAATCTTAAAACTGTGTAATAAGATCAGTTCAATTAATAATTAAATTAATAAATATTTTGATTCTGATCTTAGACATGATTAGACTGACCGTGTGACTGTGTCTGAGATCAGAATCAGATTTTTTAATAGTCTTATTATCAATTTAACTGATCTCATTACACAGTTTTAATATTAGATAGTAGTCTTATACTGTCTTAGTGAGACTTACTGTCTACTCTTGTCACATTTTTCAAATAAGATCATGATTTTCACTCCTCACTTTAAATTATTTTTATTGCTTTAAATGACTTTAAATCTCATTTGAGCATTATCAAAAAGTGTTACCTTTTAAAAAAATAAAAATAGTCTAAAAAAAACCTTAAAATGTCTAAAAATAGTAACTTTATGTCAAGAATGAGACTAAATGAAATTAAATGAGATTACTTTCTCATTTTTTTCAAGTCATGCTTCTATTTTAAGATGTGATATATAGTCACTTTGCATGTTATTGTAATGACTAGTCCCAGTGGGATTCACACAAGGAAATGTATGAGACCAGACCAAATGAAATGAAATCTGAAATTCATGATCCCGGCGGTCAGTCTAGATATGATTATACAGTGAGTCTAGACTCTGTAGCAGTTTTAATTGAACTAGAGAAAATAGCTAACTCTAGTTTATCTTCTATAAGCTCAGATCATTCTCAGTTATTTTCATTAATATAATTAGAAAATAATATATTCTCTTTCTCTGAATCTGAATCTGATGAGTTTTGAAAGAGAATTCTTATAGAAGCTTGACATTTTTTTTCAAAAGAATTTGCCGTATATAATTCATTCTGACACTTATATTCTAAGATTGAAAGTTTTGCTACACTTCTTATTTTAGTATAGTTGAAGACTTTAAAAATTTCTTTTAGTTATACTACTTCAAGAAATTTATTTCAGTAGTCTGTTTTAGCTCTTTTAATATCTGAAAAATGTTCATTTCTGATAGCTTTGAAATCTTTATTAGATATTACATTATTCTTTCAATCTCTTCTAGTAGTAGTTAATTAATTGCTTTTAGATATGATATTCTCATTTTATCAAGGTTTGAAATACTCAGAACACTTTTTCTTTGAAATATTTTCTCTAATATTTGTTAGAATAATAGATATAATCAGCTTTAAGCTATTCTTAAGCATTTTATTTAAGATACCTTTACTGAGGTTTCAATAGAGCTCACTCTATTTGTCTGATTTTAGCAGTTTTATACTTTCTTCAACTGCTTTTTAATCAGCTTTTTCAAAGTTATACTGATTAGAGAGAAGAGGATT
>NW_003101675.1:468822-477715 GCF_000003855.2 Blastomyces gilchristii SLH14081 | reverse complement strand
TTCTAAGTCTTTTTTCAATTATATTTTATGATATGAAGATTAGATTCATAGTAGATTTCTCTTTGATGCCTTTTCTAAAGAATGTTTGTTGATCAGACTTGTTAATTAAATCTATTGAATACTCAAAGATTCATTCAACTACTTTATCTACATTTAGTAAACTGACTGTGTGACCGTGTCTGAGATCAGAATCAGAATATTTCATAATTTTATTATCAATTTAACTGATCTCATGACATGATTTTAAGATTAGATAGTAGTTTCATACTGTCTCAGTGAGACTTACTGTCTACTCTTATCACATTTTTCAAATGAAATTGTGTTTTTCACTTCTCGATTTAAATTCTTTTTAATGCTTTAAAGGACTTTAAATCTCATTTGAGTGTTATCAAAAAGTGTTACGTTTTAAAAAATTAAAAATATTCAAAAAAACACCTTAAAATGTCTAAAAATAGTAACTTTATGTCAAGAATGAGACTAAATGAGATCAAATGAGATCACTTTCTTATTGTTTCTAAGTCATGATCTCATTTTCAGATCTGATATATAGTCACTTTACATGGTTTTTTAATGATTAGTCCCAGCGGGATTCACATCAAGAAATGTATGAGACCAGACTAAATAAGATTAAACGTGAAATTCATAATCTCAGCAGGCAGTCTAAGTATACTCATAAGTTTAGAGCTTTCTAAGTGACTGAATTTCTTGTGCATGTAAGTTATCAAGTTGTGTCTAAATGAATGTTTCAGAAAGCGAGCTTCTGTATATTCTGCTTGTATAACCTTAGTAGCTGATTATAAAGTTCAAGTTTGATGAAATAATCAAGATAATTTCACTGAACTCTTTCAAAGTCTGTAAAACAGAGCTTTGAGAAGAAATCTGAAAGCATTCAAATCATCTTCTACTAAAGCAATGAAAATTGAAGCTTCAATTTCATCTTCTACTATTCAATTTGAAAACGCCTGCATGAACTGTGCTCTGAGAGTCATGATGAGCTTAAATTATATAATCAGAGAAAGAGTCTGTTCTTCATTTTCATCAATCAACTCAGAAAATGAACTGAATTGAAATAGATTGAAATGATTGAAATGAGAATAATTCTTCAAAGAAAATACACTCTTAACTGTACAGATTATGTTCACTGACTAAAAATTAATTTTCTTCATTAAATATTGAGACAATTGATCATGAGAAGATATCTCTCTGAAGAGAAAAGCTGTAATCTCTCATAAACTTACAAGTAAGTGGACTATCTCAAGAGAGAGAATATGAACAGCATTTGAAGACAATCTCTACAATCAATATAAAAGACTCTATTCTGGTTGACTCAGATGACTCAAAAAATAAGAGTTTGAACAGATTAGATACAGACATTGCTTATACTGAAGAAAATATTAATTTAATCTCAGATTTTTGTAATTTGAACTGTGAATCTGAAGTCTTTGATACTGAACTATTTAAAATAGTAAAAGCTTCCAAGCTTATTAAGATAAAATCTCATATGAGAGAAAATAGCTTGATAGAGACATGAATATTCACTGATAGTCAAGCTGCTTTGAAAAGACTTAAAAATAGTCAGATTCAAAATGATTAAATAAATCTTAAACTGATTTTAAATTCTGTTATTAAAATTCAAAAGAGAAGAATATTAAAACTGATAATTTATCTATACTAAGTTTCTGCTTATATAAATATTCATGATAATGAGTTAGCTGATTCAGCAGTAAAAAACAGTTCATAAGTAATCAGATCTATTCAAAAAACAGTGTTCTGATCTTTTATAAAGCGAGAGATAAAAGAATCTTGTTTAAACAAGTGAAATGAAAGCTGGTAGAAACAGAAGAAGAGTATACATTATTCAAGATTTGAGACAAAATCTAAGTCAAAATCTTGTTCAATTAAATGTAAAAAGAAATTATTCTCATCTATAATTCAGCTGAAACTAGAACATAATTCTTTCAAATTCTATATACAAAGATTTAATGATAGATTTGATTTAACAGAATGCTCATTCTTCAATACAAATGAAAATTCTGAGTATAATATAATGTATTATGCATTATACAATAGTCTCAGAGCTAGATTGAAGAACATGTATAATTTACATTAATTAAATATAAGATTCTTATTCTCAACTGAGACAGGAATTAAATACTTAATAGACTTTCTATCAGAAACTTAAGCAGCTATAAGAAAATAATTAAATTCAGCAATATCTGAATATAAAGAGATAGAAATTAATTAGATATAGTCTGTTAAAACAGCTATACATAGACTGGCCGCCGGGACTATGAATTTCACATTTAATCTCATTTAGTCTGATCTCATACATTTCTTGATGTGAATCCTGCTGAGACTAGTTATTAAAAAAACATGCAAAGTGACTATATATCAGATCTTAAAATGAAATCATGACTTGAAAAAAATGAGAAAGTAATCTCATTTGATTTCATTTAGTCTCATTCTTGACATAAAGTTACTATTTTTAGATATTTTAAGGATTTTTTTAGACTATTTTTATTTTTTTAAAAAGTAACACTTTTTGATAATGCTCAAATGAGATTTAAAGTCATTTAAAGCAATAAAAATAATTTAAAGTGAGAAGTGAAAATCATGGTCTCATTTAAAAAATGTGATAAGAGTAGATAGTAAGTCTTACTAGAACAGTATAAGACTACTATTCAATATTAAAACTGTGTAATGAGAACAGTTAAATTGATAATAAGACTATCAAACAATCTGATTCTGATCTCAGACACGGTCACACAGTCAGTCTAGCTATACACTATCTTTTAATAATTTTATGTTATTATAGTCTCTCTTTACTTTACTTTTTCTTTTCTATTCTTTTCTATCTATCTATTTAATATGTCTATCTTTAAGACTATGTTCTCTTTTCTTTTGTCATAATATTATCAAATGATTTCAAAGTATCAGAAGGTGTTAAAATACTGTAATTTATAAACAGTTTTTCTATTGTGAGCTGGAATTTTCTGATTCAGCATATCTGAAATTGATAAATGTATAGTAGTTGACTTTATAGATATAGGAAAAACTCTGCGAACTAAAAGTTCTCAGGTAGATGTTATAGTCTCTGACTACATACATCTATTATGAAAGAATAATAATAATAATAATCTGTATATTCTAGATTGTGATAAAGTATAACATCATTTTTCAATTCTCTCAGCTTCAAGTTTGAGAGCATCTCTTCTACTACTTTTACAAGATACTTGTTACTCAACATCTTATCATTCTTCAAGTGAGAGATTATTGTATTCACTTATTTTCATTTCTTGTATTCTCTTTGTACATTTAATGTGCACTTTTCTTATATCTGATTTACAGAACTCTCACTTATAAACTCAGATCTGTGACTAATTATATTAAATATCACAGCATTTAATCTCTTTCAGTATTTGATATGAAGATTATATATTCGAAACTCTGAGATTTAACATGTTAAATGTTTAAAGGGTTTCATCATTAATTATAGATAGATGAGGCCCCGGTGGCTGAATGATTAATACGGTTACTCAGTAGCACCTTGGCGTGGGAAATCAAGACACGTGGGTTCGAAACCCGCAGGGGATACATTAAATCCAGAACTCAAGCTCCTCAGGTTTTAAATAAATACAGAGGTGTACAAATGGCTTCAATGAATCGCTCTATGTCCCTTAGCTGAAATGTTATTATCGCATGTATTTAATTGTCACTCCTTTGCATTTTTCTATGTTCTTGTTATCTTGGCGTGGTCTCAACTAGAGTGGCCGGCTGGACCATGAATTTCACATTTGATTTCATTTCATCTCGTTTCATACATTTCTTGATGTGAGTCTCATCAGAACCAGGAATTAAAAAATCTGAAAATGAATCATTTCTGAGAGAAATGATGTGAAAAATAACCAGATTTAAGTCAAGAACAAGTGAAATAGAAGTAATTTCTCAGAATAAACAGTGAAAGATAATCATTCTTGTAAAATCAGAATAAGACTGAGACTGAAGATTAAATTCAGTCTCATTCAGTTCATTCAGTGATTACTTATATAATCAGAATTTGATAATAATTATTAATAACACTTATGAAATAATTGTTGATGATTACTACACCTACTCTAGTCACATGCTACTTCAACCTATTCATTTAGTGTAACTCGCGTAGTTAGATTACAATATAACACAACAATGTTATTCTTCAAGAGGTTATAAAGCCCTTCACAAGCAATGAATAACTGTAACAATGTGCTAAATTGACATCTTCACATGTCATTACAAGTGTGTCTAGATGATTTATTAATTAATTGAATCTATAGTGAACCTGAGATTGTGTGAAAAGCCTGACTTAATGAAGAATTACATGTCAATGTGTAGAAGAAGAAATTCACAAACACCTGAAGTATAAGAAGAATTGAGTATGAGCTTATCAACACCTGCAATGAACTGAAAAGTGACTGTCTCAGAGGTATTTGAGCTGAATCAAACCATCACAGAAGAACAGTCTGATAAGTTCAATGTATACAAAGACTCAGTTGAAGATATCAGTGAGATATCAGATAATACAGAAGACTCAAGTGACTGAAATGATAATAGCTCAGCAAGTGAGGAGACTTGTATAAGGCTTGAAATTACAAGACTTCAGCATGAGATTGAGTGAATAAATATCAGTAGAGATGACTCTGTAGATGATGAGATGAGAGCAGACCTAACAGAATATCTTCAATAGACAGAGAAGACATCTGTTATAATAAAAGTTCTTGAAGAATTCAGAAGCTAGGTAAGACTCATCAAAATATCAATAGTTCTCACTGAATTTATTAACTACTCAATGTGAAGAGAGGAAATTCTTTTGACTGCAGAACAGTCTGAAACTGATAATATTCTTAAAGATAATGATCTTGATGAGAATGTCATCATGAACATGCAACATTTCTGGAAAGAATGCAATCTTTGATTATATAATTACATATGATCTGCAATTGTTCTGCAGGTCAAGGCTCATTTCACTATACTTAAGAAATCCAACTTGTCTGCTTATACTCTATGAACTATCATAGAGGATAACTTTTCTGAGAGGCCTGCTATTCACAGAACCTGTCTGTTTGAGAAACTGATTAGTATGACTGCTAAGTTAAAAAGGCTCAGATCATACTTTCATTGAATGTCTGATCACTATAAGAACTGATTATATCTGTCTAAAATATGAGATTCTGAATATTGTGTTTTTCAACAGACTGCTTACAGAAGTGAACAGAGATTGAGTCTCATTCATAAGAAATTGAATGAATCAAATTGACAAAGATAATACTCAACTCTTAGAGAATGATTTTATAAGTCTGTGCTGTGATATTCTTTTACAGCTCTCTCCTGTAAATGAAGCAAATACTGATATGTCTAGAAATTCTATCAACAATATATAAGATAAGAATAAGAAAGACAAGAACAAAGAGAAAGACAATGACAAGAACAAGAACACTGAATTCAAACCTGAACATAGAGATAATGATGTGAGAACCTGCTATCATTGTCAAAAGATTGATCATATTCAGACTAACTGTTGAAAGAAATACTCTGAAAAATATTCTTTGAACTTCAATATGAATAGGAACAAGAATAAAGACAAGAATGCAGAGAATACAGATGCTGCTCCTGTTCACAATGTTATGAAGCAAGTATTTTGTATCAAAGAAAAGGCCTATACAAGTAATCAGACAGGAAAAGATACCTGAATTCTAAACTCTGAATCAGATGCCCATGTCACACCTCACAGGGATCTTGTCATGACAAAACCTCAGAAGATGAAAGTGATGTTGAAAATAGCAGACAGAATGATGATCTCTGCTGCAGCTATAGAAGATATAAAGATTTCAGTGAAAGAAACAGATATACTGTTAAATAATGTCTGCTATATTCTGAAGTTAGAAGTAAATCTTATAAGTATGAGTAAGCTTGTATATCAGGGTTATATCTATAAGCAGTTGATATATGAAAATAATCATACTATGTTGATTATATCTCCTGACTGCATGTTCTCATTTACAGCAAGATTAAATGAGAATGATATCTATGAGATAAAAAGACTGATTATATACAGAGACTTGATTCAGTTTGCTATACTCAATGATGATTTTGAACCGGTGAATACATTACAGGTAAAAGATGACACAATATTGACACTATCTGAAAGAAATGATACAAAGATTATAGAACTTATGATGATGCAATAACATTAAAAGCTAGAACATCTAAATTTCATAGATATTGTAAACATGACAGCAGATTCACATCTAGAGATGAGAATTATTGATTAATAAGCTTTATCATTCTGCAAAGTCTGTGTTCAGATAAAAATGATATATTTAATCTTTACATCTATGACATGAGCTGTTAAGCTGATAATGAGATTCTTCATCAATCTGACAGAGGATGGAAAAACACTTTTTGACAGAAATGACACTCTCACTAGAGAGAGTCTGAGCTACTGATTGAGTATAACAGACAATGCAATCTGTTATAGATGAGCAATTCTTATAATGAAAAAGAGAGAATCTACTATAAGATGAATGAATTTTATTATAAGTATTGAGATAACTACACAATATTGAGTTGAAACCCTACACTGAAATGATGAAGAAGAGTTCAAAAGTCAAGAACTTAAGACCTACTGTCAGAGCAAAGAAAT
This sequence comes from Blastomyces gilchristii SLH14081, assembly GCF_000003855.2. Lineage (NCBI taxonomy): Eukaryota > Fungi > Ascomycota > Eurotiomycetes > Onygenales > Ajellomycetaceae > Blastomyces > Blastomyces gilchristii. Next base: position 471,036 of record NW_003101675.1, on the reverse strand, counting down.
AGTATATGAAATAACTACATCTGACATATCATAATTAAATAGCTCAGTGAAACACACAAATTGAATAGTTACAGAAAAGACACAAAGTCTACTATTTAATAGTGAATTAGAAAGAGAACTGTGAAATAAAGTAATACAAGTCATAATCATGATAATTAACACATTCTCAATATCAATAAAGATATTTGAATGTAAGAAAGAAACATCACTTACATTTTTTAAAGTGTGAACTGAGATGCAATCTTCTGTTCATTGAATACAGAGATGAGAATGCAAGGTCTATAAGAAGGATTTGAAAGTGTTGAATAAGCTCATGAATAGAACTGACAGTAAGGAATGACAGCTGGTTGAATATCAAGAATTACATCAATATCATGTGTGAGATCCTGTTGTATGTTGTCTTGAGATTGCATGAGATGTCATATTTAATGAAGCTCTTGACACAGGTGCAAATACACCTGTAAATATGATGAGAGAATTCAATGAATTGTCTAATGAATTGAACATTCTGAATGTCAGAGAGAGATGACAGCACTGCTTACTATAACATCTTATAAAGAAAAAGTCAGATGTTTTAAAGATAATTGTAAATAGAGACTTAGAGAGTGTAATTGATTCAATCTATCTTCTAGATAATAAGACACAGTTAATTATGAATAAAGAGTCTGAAGACTCTGTTGATGAGAATGATTCTATTCTAAGTGTTCTGACAGACTGATTAACTACACTGACAGAAGTCAAGAGAAGCTCAGACTGAAACTATTGATATAAGACAATGAAAAAGAAGATTAAGATATTTGAATAGAAGAAGATATATATTATCATTGAGAAGGCCCTGAAAATGAATATTCTTACAGATAAATGAGTATATGATTGAAAATTCAATAATAAGAGAGAAATCATTCACTTTAGAGCTCACTGAGTAATTAGAGAGTTCTTGTAACAGCAGGGTATTCATTATATGAGATTGTATACTACAGTGATATCAGGGTCTACATCACACAGTCTATTCACTATATCAACTGTCAAAGAATGAAAGATTAAATTAATTGACTATGTATCTGTGTTTTTAAATAATATACTACCACAGAATGAGATGATCTATATGCAACTGTTCACAGATGTTAAGCATGACAGAGAGAACTTGATGAGATTACTTTATCAGAGTCTATATGAAATGAAGCAAGCTGTAAGAATATGATATTTTCTTGTAACAGAGCATCTGACTACATTGAAATTCAAGATATCATCTTATGACAGTGAATTTCTATATCACTCTGTTTATAAGATCTATCTGATATTGTATGTTAATGATTGTTGAGTGATGAAATCTCAAGAACAGTAATTAGACTAAGTATTGAAAAAGATTGCAAAGAGATTTGAGACAAAGAATGTTAAAGAGATCAAGTCATATCTTGAAATAAAGATTAAATATCAGAGAAATGATGATCTAGCAGTTACACAGAGCTGTTATATTGAGAAGATTCTTGAAGATTTCAGCATGAATAAGATAAATCCAGCTGACACTCTGATGATAGCTGGTATATGACTGGAATTCTCACCTGATGAGAGGAAAGGATTGAATGATGACTTTACAGCTATGAGATATTATCAAGAATTGAAATCATTGCAATATTTGATCTCAAGCAGCCAGTCAGATCTGGTGTTTGTGATCAACTATCTCTCATGTTTTAACTCATGTCTGCACAAGGCATGTTGGGCAGTGATGAAGCATATTCTATATTATGTCAAGAAGATGAAAAATCATGATATATTATACAGGAAGGAGATCAGTGATATGAACCTGAGTTCTATGACATACTGTGATTCAGACTGAGCAGGGGCAGATCCTCAATACAAATCAACTACTGGCTATATTATATTGATTAATGAGTCACCGATCTCATGATGTTCACAGAGACAGACATCTATTATCAAATCAATCACAGAAGTCAAATATATTGCAGCTAGTGAGACAGCTTGTGAGATAATCTGATTGAATGATATGTTATATGACACTGAGTTGATGAATGATGGAAAAGTGAAAATATGCTCACATCTATGAGTTGATAATAAGGGAGCAATTGATCTAGCAAAGAGGGAATTCTTAACACAAAGATCATACCACATTGAGATTAGATATCATATTCTCTGTGATTTGATTGAAAAAGGAGAAATCATGATGAAACATGTTGATTCTACAAGTGAACATAG